>NC_074668.1:2004042-2256542 GCF_029448725.1 Salvelinus fontinalis | reverse complement strand
CTACCCCTTCAAACATTCAACCTCCAGCTGTGTACCACCTCTAGCACCAGGGTCAAATATTGCTTTTTGCCATCATTGTAAGCCTGCCCCACACACTGTCTGATAAATGTATTAAACATAAGAATGAGTGTGAGTTGTCTCAGCCCGGCTCGTGGGAAGTGACAAAGAGCTCTTATAGGACCAGGGAACAAATCAATAATTTAATATTTGTGCTCTTTATTCAGCCATCTTACATATAAAAACGTGTTTGTTCATCAAAAATTGTGAATAACTCATCACAGGTTAATGAGAAGGGTGTGCTTGAAAGGATGCACATGTCATGATGTTGCCTGCGTGGGTATAGCAAACCCCATCCCCCTCTCCCTGCCTCCACTCCTTCAACCCATGCTGTGATCACAGAGAGACGTTGTAAATTCCTGAGGATCTCCTCATGGCTAAACAGTATTAAGAGAGAGAGTAAACTTTCAGGACAAAGGAATTCTCTTCCACCTCACAGAACTTGAGGTACGAACAGATTTCATGTTCCGGAAAAAGTATTAAAGGCCGGTGGGGAGTCCAGCTATTAACATGTCCATTGGTCACCATGTGAGAAACTCAGGAGAGACTGGGACCACATTACCATACCGCTGTTTATATAATAACCTCAGATACGAGGTTAACATCTGTTTGTTGTATAAAATGAATGAGTGAGTATGATACTGTTTGTATAATTGTGTAATATGATTTTGAACTGTTTAATGAAGGAAAATACAATTGTATTTGTATTTGAACTATTTGGTTGTATTTGAACTAAATCCAAGGACCGCCCCTGAGCCAGTTGGGTCAGAGACCATGGGACCACCCCTCTCTGCTATCTGAATAAAAGCCAACTCTTTAGGAAATTACCATTAGGCCATGTTTCTCTCAATCACGAGAGGACAAAGGTTTGAGAACAGACTGCTGAATCTTTTAACCATCCCACGTGGTTAAACTCTTATACCAATAAGAACAAGTTTTGATATTGATTACTAGTCTGCAGCTAGGAATTCTGTATCATTGAACGCGAAGAAAGACAACCGCCGAAACAATCATTCTTTAACGAATGTCCATCTGAACAATACACAACCGAGACAGAACTTCACTCCAACCAAAACGAACTTCTCTCCAACGACCAAGGACACACACACTGGACGTAACTATATATATATTGATTGCAATTGTTCCCGAATGAGTGAGCGTTCATGTGTAAGGATTAGCATGTCAATTGTTATAATTATGGACTCTGTAGTGAATTCTTAGTCGAACGCAACTTTCCCTTTTGTCTAACAGCCGCCATGCCGGTTTAGCCCACTAGGGCATATTCCTTCCACCATTTCATGTAACTATTTTAAGTTTGTTTGTTTATGCATTTCTGTGAATTAATTAGTTAGTAATAAATAAATGATTTAAGACAATTGATGTATGGATGACTCATAGTGAAGACTGGGTTCGTGCAGATCAGCGATTTACGACTTTTGGAATGAGACTGACGTAAGGTAGAGTAAATACAAATTGAATTAGAAGACCATTGATCAGATAGGAAAATATCTGAAAGGTTAGATTGGGAAATTATAACCTTGTAATCTAATAACTTTCCCTGGTGCCCTCGAATTCATAGTTAATTAGTTACGTTATTACTCAAGTGGTCGCGTAATCCCTAATTATAGGAATCTATGATAAAAACTAGTAAGTCTTCAATTTAACGATAGCAAAGACACGACATATATGACGCCCCCTGTGAAGGATCTAAGATAGAATTAGTTTCTGCTGTGTAATTCCAAATATCAATTGTGCAAACAGAAATCGTACAAAACAGACTACTTTCTATACACATGTGTTGCGCATTACATTGCGCCTCCGGTAGCGGTCTTTTAGCGTCAGAGCAGTGAGTGGTAAATTCCAGATTTAGTACGTTAGGCCAAACGGTACTATTTCTGTCGGTCAATATTAACTTCTAGAGCCAATAAGGTTAGAAATTAGAAGATATTCGTTCGGTGACCGAGCCGAAGTATTTGTCTGCCTACCACACTGTGGACTGACTAAAGGCATAGCTATATTTATGTACCGTGTCGCTCCGGTCAACATAACGCTAGCAAAGTAGGCCGAATGGTTTAACGTGAGACGTCACAAGTAAACCTACTCTCTCCATTTTGAGAGGGAACCCTATCCTACCCTTTCGTGCTTAGAACGTGATATTTCTGAACAACATAGGGTAAGCACGAGGTGGGAAATCCACGAGGTGCAAGCTAAAATAGAGGGAATTTTTTTTCACGTTCTGTGCTGTTTATATTCCTCAGCCTCGCGCGACGGAAGTCCCGCCCTTTGTACTTCCGTTTGATTTCAGCATTTCGCATCCTGGTGGTAAAGAACCGCAAGTACATCCCTTAAAAGAAGTGGCGAATATCCAAACGTGGATCACGGTTAAATAATCCAGCAATCTCAATTGTGTGGGTCTCATTCAATTTATTTATTTAAATTGTCGGACATACCTTTCTAGGTTCTTCCAATTAAATGAGACATCTTAAACTTCTCATATTAACCTAGATTAAGCACTTCTCAGGTTAATTAAAGTTTAATTCACAAATTGCCTATACAGGTTTGATTTATCATTAAATTGATCAATCAGTAAAATTTGGGTTTTTCAAAACCCAGTCAGTAATCCACTACTGACAGAAGCCCCGCCCCAGCGGAAATCCCATGTGGTTTCGGCCTTAGGGAGAAGTGCCACAGTGTTGAATGTTCCAAACATTTGGTCTACTGTTCACACTTATGATATCCAATCAACAGAGATTGTATGGATTATCGTCTCATTCAATTTAATAAGTTAAATTGTTGAACATAATTTAATGTTCTTCCAATCAAATGAGACACTTTTAAACTTATCATATTAACCTAGATGAAGCCACATCTCATGTTAATTAAAGTTGAATACCCAGATAGCCTACAAAGGTAGGATTAATCATTGGCATTGATTAATTAATTCAATTTGCTTTTGCAAATTCATTCACGTCCAACTTCCACAGTACTGTCCAGTACTGATAGCTCATTAACGTCTATAAATAGATTAAACTTGTCTTTGCAGCTTCCAATATATTCCAAAACCAAATTTAGGAAAATTAGGAAAAACATTTTTCCTTTCAAAATGTTCTAATAATGTGCAAGCAATCAGAAGGGGTAATCCCCACCCGCCCGCTAATTAGTGAACCTCCACCCGCAAATGTATTGATCTCTGACCTCAGCAGCGATACCAACACTAATTATGCCCTTAGTGGAAAAGCAGACAGCGCTTTCCAAAATCAACCATCAGGCGCAGGCCTCGTAAAGGTTCTCTCCAGTCTAGCCCTGATGTCTTGCCACCCGAGATTGGCATCTGTCCAATACCGCAGTGCACAGCTGAAGCACGAGCAGGTGATGGTAGACATGGAGGGACAGGTGGAGAGAACCAGGAAACTAATGACAAATGCAGAAAATGGAAAAATTCTGCTAGCTATGGAGCTGCGCTTGAAAACTGAACAATTAAATAAAATTGCAAAAACGTATGACGATGAACAAGCACAAGCTCTTCAACAAAATCGTTTTCTACAGGAACAAAATCAAAGGCTACTGGAACAACTCGATTTATACAAAACTAAATACGATGATGCCCACGCCAAACTAGATAAATCTGAAGAGTTATCTACAAACAGGAGCGCTCAACTTGATAACATGCATGCAGTTATGTTGAACGTTACTCAAAATAACACGGTTCTACTCAAAACGCTGCAGACCAAAGACGATCAGTTAATGAACATAATGTCAAAGTTGGATGACAAATCAGCAGAACTCATTGAAGTCGCTGACCAAATGAATGATGAGAGAACTCAGGTGATGAAGATGGAAATATTGATTTCTAAGCAAGCAGCGGAAATCTCATCACTGAATCTCTCGCTCCGTACTCGAGACCTCTATTTGCAAACCATGGCAGATAAGTTTGAGACCGAAAGGAGCAAGTGTGACACTCACGTGTCCAAAATCAGTACTCTAAGCGCTCAAGTGGACTCTGCAATGCAGCAGAATACCACCCTTAGGTACCATCTGGATGAAGTCCAGAATGGTCACGCTCTACAGCGCGACTACCAATCCAAGCAACCGGAGCCCTGTACTCACAGGAGTAAAGACGATAGGTTTCAGACCTTGCCTCCCTCATGTGTCCCTCAGTCTTCTCCTCTTGGCCATTCGGCACTGAGTAATATTGCACCTCTTGGCCAACAACAACAAGGCTTGGCTTCTTCTCTTGGCCTTTCGGCCCCAATCTCTCCACAGGATGAAGCCAGCCCGCTTGGCGCGGAATACCTTGACAAACTCGTCAAGTATTTCCCCACCTTTGACCCCGTTCCAGGTCAGCCAAACGATACTGAGACGTTCCTAACTGACATAGAGGACGCGTTGGATGGCTACCCGGACGCTACAGCTTCTGACAGGGTTTACCTGTTGAAGCGAACATCAAATAGACACGTGACAAGGTTCATTCGTCTACAACAGCAACACGTGCTAAATGACTACGCTAAACTTGCCACAGCTTTGAAAGTAGAATTCAGTGGTTCTGCGACTCGCAAACACAATAGCTCACTGGCTAACACCGTTAAACAAGCTCGGAACGAACACCCACAAGCTTACTATCATAGGCTTCGTTCAGCTTACTTTGGCCTATTCACTGAAACAGGCATGGAAGACCTGTTACCTTTTAAACAAATGTTCCTGTCGAACATGTATCCTACCTTCATTACCTACTTGGGCCCTGCCGCCCACGTTGGCTTGCCTATCTTACAACTCAGAGAGCTTGCAAGCACAGCTTTTGAGGCATCAAAAGTTCACAACGCTAAGAGCCCTGACCACTCGGTTTTGAAGTTTGACCAGGAGCACTCACTCCAGCTAGAGGGTGCATTACCAGGTATTGGAGCGTTGAGAGATGACGCAGAACAACAGTTTCTACCACGAAACCATGATTCCAATAACCTCCGCGGTCGAAATAACTGTAAAGTACGTCGCAATCAACATGACTACCGCTACAATCGACCTGTTCGCTACGTTCCTGCACCCAACCCACACAAAGTGTCAGAGCACAAGGGTAACAAAGGGTTGAAGGACAATCAAAACGTAGACCAATGTTCCCCAGAAGTTCCACTACGGGAAGAACTAAAGCGAGAACAATTTGAGAAAAGGGTAAAAGATAAGTCACAAGGACTAGACGGGGAATTACCGGACACCAGGTCCGCAGGAATTAACACCCTTAGCAAGGACGTTAAAGTTCAAATTTCTCCCGCTCTCATTCAAGACCCTATCCAGGGCCCGCTTGATCAAGAAACAAGCCCCCGGGCTTTGTCTATAGACTCTGATACACAGGTTGCGAAGAAAAAGGTCAAACGCTTCGTTAAAGCCAAGCCCACTCAAAATCGTAAAAGTCAATCTGTTTCCACCTTGAACAGAAATGGCACATCACGTCGTTGCGAAAGACCACTCCACTTTGTGGGGAATATGTCCACTAAACACGAATCTAAACGGCCGTACCTGGAAACAGTCCTGGAGGACTGCTTAACGTGTCATGCGCTAATTGATTCGGGTGCGACAATATCACTCATCTCTCAAACATTGTTTGATGATCTCAAAAAGGCTTTGAAGCCAACTAAACGTTGGTTAAAAGTGGAACGATGCGACACTACACTTCGAGGGGTCACTCAGACTACCTCGCCTCTCACATTGAGAGTCATGCTGAAACTACACTTCAAGGACGTATCGCTCGTTCACCCTGTGTATGTCACCAGCCTCGAAACCGTACCTCTGCTACTTGGAGCAGACTTGATGGATCGGTTACTCCCATTGATGGATTGGAAAACCAACCAGGTATGGTCACAGGCCACCCTGCCTTCTCCACTGACCACACTGTCTTCCCCTAACGCTAGCTGCAACGCAGTCAGTCACGAGGGATATCTGTCAAAAGCACCCCTTGGGAAAAAGACGTTTAAAAACCTCTTGGGGCAGAATCCGATCCAAAGAGATATTACAATATCTCGACACATTCCATCAGCCAACCTGATTGACCATTATTTTCATGATTTCGAGCCAGCTGTCTCTGTTAATAAGCAACTTCCCTCCTCCGTGCAGTCGTGCAATACGGTAGTTGAGATGAACTCCTCTTGCCCTTCAGACATTTCCGCAAGCACTGCGGCCGTCTCAGCAAGAAAAACATCGATGCGCAGAGTATACAGTGATCCCTCGCCACTTCGCGGTTCACTTATCGCGGATTCGCTATTTCGCGGATTTTCATAATGCATTATTTTTTTTTTTTTGGTGCATTGTGCTCTGCATTCTGATTCGCTAAAAACTCACTCCCGCTTCTTGTATCAAAACATGCTACGAATTGTGCTATCATTTTGTCGTCTCGTGCAGTTATGTGTACGTACATAAAACAGCTTGGCAAATTTACATTAAGTTGGCCAAATTATCTTGTAATTTCGAACATCTCCTAAACCCATAATGTCGACGAAACGCTCTGAAGAGCAGTGAAACGGCCTACACGTGAGTCACTGTATTTGTATACATGTAATAGTTGCTAATTGTAAAAAAAAAAAAAAGTTTTCTATTTCGCGGATTTCACTTATCGCGGGTCATTTTCGGAACGTAACCCCCGCGATAAACGAGGGATTACTGTACTCTGCTTCCGATGATACACCTTTCGCTTTGTTGGGGACTGTCAACCCTTACAATGACACTAATGGCGTCAGTCCAGCAACTGACCCGATGATTCCCACTGGTGAAACACTTGGCGATATCACAGACCGATATCCTTGTCTCAGTTCGCAGGTACTGAAGAGATTACCACACGCGGAAGTGGTGGTGACTGACATGCCTCGACAGCCACTGAGCGTTTTGAAGCACAAACACCAGGAGATTTGGTTGAAAGGTTACAGCCATTCTCATAACGCGGCCGCTGACAACTCGTACATCGGGTCCGATCTTTTCATTTGCGCCTCGGACACCAACACCACCCGCTGGTGGGGGGGTCCCGAGACACAAAGGGGGGGAATAGTAGCCCAGACCCATGATGAGCCTCATCGAGGCCGGTGGGGGGGTCAAGACTATGGACAACACCGTACGAGGCCGCCAGAGCATAAATCAAATCTAGTTGTAAACTCCTCTATGAGAACATTGAGGAGCAGACAGGCCCCTAGACAGGGATTATCTTAGAGCACATCTAAAAATAGTACTGAGGTGTACCGCACTGGTCGTAAAGGAAGTCCAGTGGACTTGTCCACCTCCAAAACAAATGGCAATAATAATCATTCCTTGCCATGCGTAGGTTCAACTACAATACAACTAGTAAAATGCTCCAATCATGTGTTCCGGTATTATAATATTTCAAAATAAATCGGTAGGATAACTGGTCCCTTTGAGCACCAGTACCAACACCAGCAACAGTCAGTCTAGCTACAATCAGTAAGGAGGTTAGAGACCTAACCAATCAAATTACCCTTGACAATAGCGACATAGGAGTCACTCAGAGTGCAACACAGGGAAGGGAATCTCCAGTGCACTCTTCCAATGGTTAACACACATGCCACTAATAAATAGAATCCTTCATTCAGGAGGAAAATTATTAGAATCACTAACCATGATCACACCACGTACGACGGGTCCAAGACTTATAGTACTTCCGTCGTGAGGTCAGCTCCTCCGTGGATAACATAGCTATGAAATAGACTTCATACCTATCACCACTACAATAGTGGAAGACACAGTGACTTAGTAAAAACTACTACAGACTCCCTCGACACCAATTCTGACTGACCCTCAGGCATTGACCTGAAAATTACCTGACTACGTCAGACTCATTTCTGAACAAGTTGTAATCTGCCAGGATACTTGGTTTTCTTCCCTTGACATGCGCGCTTGTTTAAGCATAAACGCACATGCACAACGGAACATCCAATTAGGATTTATGCTAGGATCACTTAAGGGTCCAAGCAAAATACCAGCCTTAGTAAAGTTGAACATTTACTTCTAGGCCTTTGTCTCTACAGCACTCACCAGTTTTCTTCCCAGAAGTCCATAGGTCATCCCTGTAGACTGCCCAAAACTAGTGCCTTACAGCTGTAAAGTTATCATATAGTTATCAACTTAGGATAGTGCCTAAGCAACACACCAAGTAGGAAAACCCTAGATATGGCGTTAGAGACAATGCCATGATAGTCATTTTGCCAGAACATTGGACGTATATAGAATACAGTCCAATTAGATGATTTTTGTGTGAGAACTATATTTTGTATATTTTTGTTTTGTTTATGCTTTCATTCCTTTTCGGTTCAGTTCCTTTGACATTTAGGAAGTGATAGAGCCATAAACAACTTCCCCATACAACATTCACTTAGTGCCACAACGCCGCTCATTGGGGAATGAATGTAATTATATATATATATTTCATGAGTGTGTGTGCGTTGTTAACATCTGCCTAAGTTACTGCTCAGATCTTCCAGTCTGGACGACAACCAGACGACGGGTCCGGAATGGCGACCCCAAATCCGGACACCCACGGCCCATCCTTGTGGCGGCATGCCCGCTGTCAGAGAGCCTACCAAGGTAAACCACCAAGGGGGGGACCGCAACGGCGATCACCAACCAGGACATCCCCTGGCCCTCCCTGGGGTACTTTGCAGCTTCCAGGGAACCTACCAAGGTACATCACTAGAAGGGACCGCAACGGCGATCACCAACCGGACATCAACTGCCATCCTTGTGATGGACTGCTCCGCTTTCAGAGAATCCTACCAAGTTCAACCACCAGAGGGGACTGCAACGATGATCTACAAGCAGGACACCACGTGTTCATGATTTTATGTTGATTTGTAACTTGCAGGACAAACAAGATCCAAACCACCAGGGGGGGTATGTCATGATGTTGCCTGCGTGGGTATAGCAAACCCCATCCCCCTCTCCCTGCCTCCACTCCTTCAACCCATGCTGTGATCACAGAGAGACGTTGTAAATTCCTGAGGATCTCCTCATGGCTAAACAGTATTAAGAGAGAGAGTAAACTTTCAGGACAAAGGAATTCTCTTCCACCTCACAGAACTTGAGGTACGAACAGATTTCATGTTCCGGAAAAAGTATTAAAGGCCGGTGGGGAGTCCAGCTATTAACATGTCCATTGGTCACCATGTGAGAAACTCAGGAGAGACTGTGGGACCACATTACCATACCGCTGTTTATATAATAACCTCAGATACGAGGTTAACATCTGTTTGTTGTATAAAATGAATGAGTGAGTATGATACTGTTTGTATAATTGTGTAATATGATTTTGAACTGTTTAATGAAGGAAAATACAATTGTATTTGTATTTGAACTATTTGGTTGTATTTGAACTAAATCCAAGGACCGCCCCTGAGCCAGTTGGGTCAGAGACCATGGGACCACCCCTCTCTGCTATCTGAATAAAAGCCAACTCTTTAGGAAATTACCATTAGGCCATGTTTCTCTCAATCACGAGAGGACAAAGGTTTGAGAACAGACTGCTGAATCTTTTAACCATCCCACGTGGTTAAACTCTTATACCAATAAGAACAAGTTTTGATATTGATTACTAGTCTGCAGCTAGGAATTCTGTATCATTGAACGCGAAGAAAGACAACCGCCGAAACAATCATTCTTTAACGAATGTCCATCTGAACAATACACAACCGAGACAGAACTTCACTCCAACCAAAACGAACTTCTCTCCAACGACCAAGGACACACACACTGGACGTAACTATATATATATTGATTGCAATTGTTCCCGAATGAGTGAGCGTTCATGTGTAAGGATTAGCATGTCAATTGTTATAATTATGGACTCTGTAGTGAATTCTTAGTCGAACGCAACTTTCCCTTTTGTCTAACAGCCGCCATGCCGGTTTAGCCCACTAGGGCATATTCCTTCCACCATTTCATGTAACTATTTTAAGTTTGTTTGTTTATGCATTTCTGTGAATTAATTAGTTAGTAATAAATAAATGATTTAAGACAATTGATGTATGGATGACTCATAGTGAAGACTGGGTTCGTGCAGATCAGCGATTTACGACTTTTGGAATGAGACTGACGTAAGGTAGAGTAAATACAAATTGAATTAGAAGACCATTGATCAGATAGGAAAATATCTGAAAGGTTAGATTGGGAAATTATAACCTTGTAATCTAATAACTTTCCCTGGTGCCCTCGAATTCATAGTTAATTAGTTACGTTATTACTCAAGTGGTCGCGTAATCCCTAATTATAGGAATCTATGATAAAAACTAGTAAGTCTTCAATTTAACGATAGCAAAGACACGACACACATAACTCTGCAACTGTTACGAATCCCTTTGGCCCGACAGTCTAGGGGGGATGGTAACGAGACCCGTAACATAACTCCTGCAAATTATAGTAGTGACAAACCTGCGAAGGATGAGTCCTAGGGGGTAACTCCGGCGGGGTTGGTTCCCTGCATAAACTATAACAGGGTGAGAGCCTAGTTGTAGTAGCCATACAAGTGTGTGTGTGAATGGGAGGTTAGTTGTGTTCCCTGTTGGGGTCGTGAACCATGGCAGATTAGGTGGAAATAGGAAGACAAGTGTGAATCATTTTGGTGATGTGTGTTATCAATAATAGGGATATTGGAGGAGATACGGCACAAAGCCATTAAGAAATCAGTATTATCCAGTAATGAATACGCAGACGCTGTGGTATCGGTTCTAATACAAGCTATTAGGTGACGTGACCAATTAATTATTATCCGGGGAAGTGTGTAGTGCTATCTTAGAAAATAGTTCATAGAAGCTGTGTATTATAGACGGGAGTGAAGAAATCTAAAACACCCTGAACACCGATGGGAGTGTTTAGGGAATAATAACTATTGGTATGGCGACAAACGGACCTGTTTCTCCCTGTAATATAGAGATAGCGGAATTTAATAAAGCCATGGAGGCGTTTAAAGAAGCACACAGACATTCTACCAATTCAGCTGGAATATGGGAAGAATTGAGCAGATTAGAAAAAATAGGACAACATTTTCCTGCTGACGGTGAATTTAAATCAAATGAAGAATTCAGGGAGTCATTATGACTTGGCACAAGGACATGAAACCAGAATCAAAAGCTCAATATACCAGAGTTTTGATGTCAGCATTGTATCAACAGAAAATGCATAACGATAAACCCAGAAAGAGTAACACCAGTACTTTACTACAGAAGGACTGGGAACGGGAGTGTATTGATTAAATTTGCGCTTCTGCTTTGATGGCAGGTTTGAACCCTGTGATCAAAACGGTAATTGCGGGGTACAGTAGTAGATTTAATTCAAGATGATGTTTTTAGAGTGGAATATGACTCCGCTCACCTCGCAGACGTGCGAGGGGTTAATAGGGCCATAGAGGAAATCACTAACTATCGTTTCAACCCAGGATAAGACTAAGAAACGTAGCGAAAAAACATCAAAGCGTAAGGAGACCGAGTCCTGTTTTAGGTGTGGGGCTACTGGTCATTGGAAAAGGGAGTGTGAAGTGGGTATGGAGCTGTCTTCTTGGAAAATGTTGCCAGACAGGCATTTGCATCATTTTCAAAAGCACAACAACAAATCCTCTGGAAAGTAGATTACAGTTTCTATGTGATGGAAGACGTATTAGATCACGTTTTACCTAACTTTTTGTAGAGTACCGATGGGATTTACAAATAGTGCCACTTGGTATCATTTTGCATTAAAACAATCGTTAAAAGGGTGTCAATTTGTAGGTTCTGTGTTGGTACAATACGTGGATGATTTGTTATTAGCGTCGAAAGACGAAGAAATGTATATGTGAGACCTAACCACATTGTGTCACGTTCTGACCATAGTTCTTTTGTATTTTCTTTGTTTTAGTATGGTCTGGGCATGACTTGGGTGGGTTATCTATGTTTTGTGTTTCTATGTTGGGTTTGTCGTTTGGCCTGATATGGTTCTCAATCAGGCAGGTGTTTGTCATTGTCTCTGATTGGGAACCATATTTAGGTAGCATGTTTTCTATTGTGTTTTGTGGGTGGTTGTTTCCTGTGTTAGTACCATATGGGACTGTTTCGGTTGTTTGTTTGTTTTGTCTTTTGGTTTGTGGGGGTTTGTCTTCCGTGTCAGTGTTTGTCGCAACACGGTACTGTTTCGTTTGTTCATCGTTTTGTTTAGTGTTCTGAGTTTGAATTAAACGTCATCATGAACACTTGCTGCGCTTTGGTCCTCCTCTCTTTCTCCCGAAGACGAACTTTACACATTGGTAGACTATTTGGCAAAACAGGGTCATGTAGCATTGTATGTGAATGCACATGTTACTAGTGCAAGATGGACAAACTGTGAGTTAACGTTAAATGGGGAAAATCTACAACTTCAATAGATTGGTGTTTTGAATCTTGCGTCGTTAATATTGTTGCATGGGGAGGGTGAATCACATACATGTCACCCAGATCAGATTACTCCAAAACCTAGGCCTGATTTGCAAGAGACGGCATTGGAATCGGGAAAAATATTGTATACAGATGGCTCTAGTTACATGACCACAGAAGGGAAGAGAGTAACGGGGTAAGCTGTGTGTGGTATGCATTTGGAGTAGTTCATGATTTCGGTACATTGTGGTCACAACGGGGCATGTAAACAGCGACAGGAACACCAATAAAAAATGGTCTGGAGGAAGAGGCATTATTAGAAGCATGTCAGTTACCCAGTAAATTAACAGAGGTGAAATGTGAACCTCATACTAGTCGTACAGATAAAATCGCCATAGGTAATCGTAAAGCAGACGGAATGGCTAAGGCGGCTGCCTTGGTGAGAGAAAGTATTAGAGAACCACATGTAAATATTGCGGATTCCTTACGAGGAGAAATTGACTAAATTTGCCACAGGAAAACGTATTTGGGGTTCAAGATTCTAGGCGAAATGCCAGGGGAATGGATTCTAAAGGTAACACATTTAAATTATATGACACAACACTCTCAGAAGGCCTTGTTTTTATTTATTTAATCATGAGACATTTTATGTGGTTTTATTTTGAAATAAATGTACGTTTTATGTCATCTTATTCTGGAATAGGATTCTTGAATGGAAGGGTGGAGGGGTCACGAGGAATTAGTATAGGTGTTACCTAACCTAAAATGAACTGGGGTCACGAGGAATTAGTATAGGTGTTACCTCACCTAAAATGAACTGGGGTCACGAGGAATTAGTATAGGTGTTACCTCACCTAAAATGAACTGGGGTCACGAGGAATTAGTATAGGTGTTACCTAACCTAAAATGAACTGGGGTCACGAGGAATTAGTATAGGTGTTACCTAACCTAAAATGAACTGGGGTCACGAGGAATTAGTATAGGTGTTACCTAACCTAAAATGAACTGGGGTCACGAGGAATTAGTATAGGTGTTACCTAACCTAAAATGAACTGGGGTCACGAGGAATTAGTATAGGTGTTACCTCACCTAAAATGAACTAGGGTCACGAGGAATTAGTATAGGTGTTACCTAACCTAAAATGAACTGGGGTCACGAGGAATTAGTATAGGTGTTACCTAACCTAAAATGAACTGGGGTCACGAGGAATTAGTATAGGTGTTACCTAACCTAAAATGAACTTAATTATTTTTATGTGGTGTGGTGGTTATGGAGAATCATGGGGAAAAGGAGACCAGTGAATCGTTAGACCCGGTGGAGAGACACTGTCCTTGTGTTGTGGAGTTTACTGGATGGGGTCTTTTCAGTGCAGTTAAATTGGGTCTGCAGGAGGATGGAAATGTTTTGAAGAGGTAGTTAAATGGTTTCCGAAGGACAGGGAAAGAAAGGGTGAGGAAACATTTGAATGGTTTAATGGTGTAATAAACATGTCTAATGAGGAATGATCAACCTCAATTGATATTAACAGAACAGGGACAGTAACTGAAGGAGCAATAGGGACAGTAACTGAAGGAGCTGTAGGGACAGTAACTGAAGGAGCTGTAGGGACAGTAACTGAAGGAGCAGTAGGGACAGTAACTGAAGGAGCTGTAGGGACAGTAACTGAAGGAGCAGTAGGGACAGTAACTGAAGGAGCTGTAGGGACAGTAACTGAAGGTGCAGTAGGGACAGTAACTGAAGGAGCTGTAGGGACAGTAACTGAAGGTGCAGTAGGGACAGTAACTGAAGGAGCTGTAGGGACAGTAACTGAAGGAGCAGTAGGGACAGTAACTGAAGGAGCAGTAGGGACAGTAACTGAAGGAGCCGTAGGGACAGTAACTGAAGGAGCTGTAGGGACAGTAACTGAAGAAGCTGTAGGGACAGTAACTGAAGGAGCTGTAGAGACAGTAACTGAAGGAGCTGTAGGGACAGTAACTGAAGGAGCTGTAGGGACAGTAACTGAAGGAGCAATAGGGACAGTAACTGAAGGAGCTGTAGGGACAGTAACTGAAGGAGCTGTAGGGACAGTAACTGAAGGAGCAGTAGGGACAGTAACTGAAGGAGCTGTAGGGACAGTAACTGAAGGTGCAGTAGGGACAGTAACTGAAGGAGCTGTAGGGACAGTAACTGAAGGTGCAGTAGGGACAGTAACTGAAGGAGCTGTAGGGACAGTAACTGAAGGAGCAGTAGGGACAGTAACTGAAGGAGCAGTAGGGACAGTAACTGAAGGAGCAGTAGGGACAGTAACTGAAGGAGCCGTAGGGACAGTAACTGAAGGAGCTGTAGGGACAGTAACTGAAGGAGCTGTAGGGACAGTAACTGAAGGAGCAGTAGGGACAGTAACTGAAGGAGCAGTAGGGACAGTAACTGAAGGAGCTGTAGGGACAGTAACTGAAGGAGCTGTAGGGACAGTAACTGAAGAAGCTGTAGGGACAGTAACTGAAGGAGCTGTAGAGACAGTAACTGAAGGAGCTGTAGGGACAGTAACTGAAGGAGCTGTAGGGACAGTAACTGAAGGAGCTGTAGGGACAGTAACTGAAGGAGCAGTAGGGACAGTAACTGAAGGAGCTGTAGGGACAGTAACTGAAGGAGCAGTAGGGACAGTAACTGAAGGAGCTGTAGGGACAGTAACTGAAGGTGCAGAAGGGACAGTAACTGAAGGAGCTGTAGGGACAGTAACTGAAGGTGCAGTAGGGACAGTAACTGAAGGAGCTGTAGGGACAGTAACTGAAGGAGCTGTAGGGACAGTAACTGAAGGAGCAGTAGGGACAGTAACTGAAGGAGCTGTAGGGACAGTAGCTGAAGGAGCTGTAGGGACAGTAACTGAAGGAGCTGTAGGGACAGTAACTGAAGGAGCTGTACTAGTAGCGTAGGATGCGTTGGTTTGAGAGACACACTACTCCGTACAGTACCTGCAGTGGTTAAGATCGTAGTGTCTCTGTAGCAGGCGGAGGGGGTGTTGGGACAGCATTGGTTTGAGAGACACACTACTCCGTACAGTACCTGCAGTGGTTAGGATCGTCATGTCTCTCCTTGGGGGGGGGGGGCACAGTTCTCACGTGAAGTGAAGTCCAGCTGCATAATGGGTGAGTGAAGACACCATGACACAGGAAGCGGAGAGAGAGAGAGACTAGATTCCACTGTAAGACATACAGATGGGTTGGGTCTGGGAACTACTATAAACATCCTAGCTGGTTTGGGGTTTAGCAGCTTTATGGGTTAATGCATCATATGATAGAGGATAGAGGGGTAATTGTACTGTGAACAACATGTTGAAGGATTTGATGTGAAAGCAGATACAGTGCTGAGTTCCCTCAAGAGGATGTAACGTGGATTAGGGATACGCACTTGCATATCAGGTGACGTGCCTATCAGGTGAAATGGAGGAGATGGGGAACAAAGGGAAATGACTTGGGAACACCTCTCGGAACCTGGGGCCTAAAGGGGAAGACTGGGTGAAAGCATGAGGAAGCTTTTTAGAGCTTTCATTTCTGTGGAACCCAGCAGGAAAGTATCCTGGAGGCATAGAGTCAGGTGAAGAGAGAGTGGGAATTGTCATGGTCTCAGACTTTGGTTTTCATGCATATATAATTATGCATAGCTTATCACATTGTTAATACTGTTATGTTTTATGTATTTTTGTTGCTTTCCAAGTCTTGTGCTATCACTCTCCTAGGAACCAGAAGGGGAAAGTGGAGAAACTAAAAGCTGCTCCATCTGCCATTGAAGGAGACAGCAGATTCAGCTGGAATGGCATTTTGTTGTGTGATCATAATTCAGAGGACATAAGTCTCTGAATTTGTAAACCTCACAGTGACTGTCTGTCCATTGTTTGTTCAGTTGTTTGTTTGTTTAATTATTGTATTATAATCATGTGTTAGTTTTTTAATTCATGTATTATTATCATTGTTTATACATTTATTAGTAATTTCCAAGTTTATATGAATTGAACATTAGGATGCTATTGTTCAAGACGAGGGACTGTTGGATTCGACAGTTTGAACATTGAGATATTAAAGACATGATCGATTAGACACATAGTATATTAAGGAGTATAGAGACTGGGTCTCTGTAGAAAGACAGATAGCTGTGGAATGTGTTGGGGGACGAGAGGAGAGCAAAGTGTGAAACAGGGGAGACAGATGGACATCTGTGGATTAGATGAAGGAGGGGTTGAGGTCAGGAGGTGTGGACAGGTCACCTGAAGGGAGTAATAAAGGTTTGGTATCCTGTTACCCTTTTTACTCTCTTCCTGTAGGACCATAAGATGAAAGGATTGAAGAGAAGGAGGAGGGTCTTAAGTGGGATATAAATATCTGGATGTGACAAATGTTGGGTTGTCTGAATTACAGCTGTACAGAACCTCTGGGAATAATTAAACTTGGATAAAGCTTCTCTAGTGTCCGTGGGTTATTTACTCTGAAAAATAAGAACCTAACAATACATACTGAGATCATTTAAGATAAACTAATTAACTTGGTATTGGAATCATATTTGAACAGAATCCATTGGCATCACATTGGCATCACATTGGTATCACATCGGCATCACATTGGCATCACATTGGTATCACATTGGTATTACATTGGTATTACATTGGTATTACATTGGTATTACATTGGTATTACATTGGTATCACATTGGCATTACATTGGTATTACATTGGTATTACATTGGTATTACATTGGTATTACATTGGTATTACATTGGTATCACATTGGTATTACATTGGTATCACATTGGTATTACATTGGTATTACATTGGTATCACATTGGTATCACATTGGTATTACATTGGTATTACATTGGTATTACATTGGTATCACATTGGTATCACATTGGTATTACATTGGTATTACATTGGTATTACATTGGCATCACATTTCCATTTAGCTCCAACTTGATACATTCCTGTTCCAATTCACTCAATGGTGGTTGAGATGGGAAGTTCTGCACTTCTCTTCTTCTTGTTGGTTCTGTAGAAAGAGATGGTCTGTGTTAAAGTCAACAGAAGTGTGTGTGTGTGTGTGTGTGTGTGTGTATGTGTGTGTGTGTGTGTGTGTGTGTGTGTGTGTGTTGTATTTACCTTTGTAACTTGGCAATGACTTTGTTGATCCATCGTGCATCTGGAGTCACACAGACGGTGGCTTTGTCCTTCTTGGTAACGCTGATGAATGAAGGGAGGGATATATATTACAGCGTCACCATGGTTACATATCATACACTGCAGAATAAAACCTATCAGAAAATGTCAATATGAACGTACACATATTTAGCAGATGTTATTATGGCTGTAGTGAAATGGTTGTGTTCGTGTTGTTAGAGCCGATTTGGACCTATTTGTATAAAAGACTGAACATACTGAGCTCCATGTACATTTGTGTAAATATATTAAATATTAATGTATATGATGAAATATTAGGTACGTACCTTTATGATTTATATTTACCTGATTGAGATATATTCATTTGTTGTTAGTGTAACTCAGTTTTTGGCCCCCCCTCTTGCCCATTCATTGTACTGTGTTAATTGAGTTAGTATAAAGGCAGGAAGTTGGGCCTTCGGGGGGAGGAGTCCTTGCTAGATGCGGGAGCGGTATAGTTTTTTGACCATACATACATACATACATACATACATACATACAGACAGACAGACAGACAGACAGGTCATATTATATTATGTATTTGCATTTCAAGTAATCTCTGCTTAAAGTTGATTGGAGAATAGTTTTTTGTTAGATATAAGAAGAATAAACATTTTTTGTTGCACCATATCCCTGGATCTCATTGAATGTTTGGCCGTTTGGAAACGTTGAGTGTGGACTGTATGCGTCCGAAACAACCCCGCTTCAGGCTTGGGCAGTGGCTATGGTAAAGAGGAAAGCCACTACAGATGTTATTACGGCTGTAGTGAAATGGTTGTGTTCCCAGCTCCAACAGTGCAGTAATATCTAACAATACACACACATCTGAGTCAAAGAATGGAATGAAGAAATGTATAAATATTAGGACGAGCAAAGTCTGAGTACTGTATATGTAAATGTATGTATAGATACAGTACCAGTCAAAAGTTTGGACACCTACTCATTTCAGGGTTTTTATTTATTTTTACTATTTTCTACATTGTAGAATAATAGTGAACACATCAAAACTATGAAATGGAATCATGTTGTAATCCAAAAAAGTGTTAAACAAATCAAAATATATTTTATTTTTGAGATTGTTCAAAGTAGCCACCCTTTGCCTTGATGATAGCTTTACACACTCTTGGCATTCCTTCCACCTCATGGCTGGTTTTTGCTCTGACAGGCACTGACAACTGTAGGACCTTTATATAGACAGGTGTGAGATATTCCAAATCATGTCTAATCAATTGAATTTACCACAGGCGGACTCCAATCAAGTTGTAGAAACATCTCAAGGATGGTCAATGGAAACAGGATGTACCTGAGCTCAATTTAGAGTCTCATAGCAAAGCGTCTGAATACTTATGTAAATAAGGTGTTTCTGTTTTTTATTTTTAATACATTTGCTAAAATGTCTAAACCTGTTTTTGCTTTGTTATTATGGAGTAGTGTGTGTAAATTGATGAGGACAATTTCTTATTTCATCAATTTTAGAAAAAGGCTGTAAACATAATAAAATGTGGAAAAAGTCAAGGGGTCTGAATACTTTCTGAATAAACTGTATGTATATGTGTACATGTGTGATTGAATGTATAGTCATTGTGGACAGTATGTGGATAGAATATATAGTATATCTGTAGAATAGGTAGGATATAATAGTATATGTACAGCAATAGTTGAATAGGATAGCCTTGACTAGAAAAACCTATTTGTAATCTGTGATTGTCTGGAGTCCCTGCCACATACTGAGTTTCGGGGGGAATTGCTATAGGCTACCACTGCAAATGCCCACATTTATTACAATGTCTTAGCCTTGGTTACGAATAGGAACATTGAACTCATCATCAGTGACTAATGATTGGTTTGCATGGCATGCAGTAAAGCGACTATACAGACTAATTAATTTCCCCTCCACCACGACCTATCCCCCACGCTTCTTCCCCCTATGCATTAGAAAACCACAGTTTAGCGCTTCGTTCAAGACCTCGCTGACTGACTCACATGATCTATGTGTGAAGACAATGACAGCCACCATGGGTTTTAGGGGCGGTTTCCAAGACACAGATGAAGCCTGGACAACAACAACAACAAAGCATGGAGATTCCACTGGGCCAGTGGTTACCAACCAATCGATCGCGATCGACTTCAAGGCATTCCTAGTCGATCACCAAACATTTCTGTAGAAAAGCCGACGATAAAAGTTTTGCGACTCTTTTTTTATTCGTGTTGCGCTGTTACCGGCAGGTGCACTTTATTCAGAAGCCTTGCGCACCAGGTTGGCAAAGTGTTCCCATTATAAACAATTTAATTTGTCTGAAAAGACTAACTCTGCCTGATCGTCGGACAGGAAGATCTGTGGATAAATCTAGTGATCCTACTGCGCTGGCCAATCAGATAGCTCAAATCACTGTGCCTTCGACTTCCACGACTCTTGCCACAGCAAAGTTTGATACCAGCCTATGTAAGATTTCATAACTTTTAAAACCATGACCAGAGAGAAATTATCAAAGAATACAGCTGCTGTTTTTATGAGTGAGTTCATGTTTAAGTTTTCATTCTGCTCTGCCACTGTTTTGATTCAACACTATTACAAAACATAAAACATGTTTCTCTCTACTTCCACTCACACTGTAATGAATGAGTAGCCAAGTGTATCGATAGCGCTGTTGTTATTATTATTAGCAGCTCGTCCTGTCTATTTTAATAGGGAGGGATATTTAACTGTCTCTGGTCATAGGAACAACGTGAATTTGAGCATGAGGCAGATGCGGTGTGACTCGACTTTAGCCATCAGGTGGAAGACGTTGTCCCCTCTCTCTGGTCAGTCTCACCGGAGGAAAGGAAGGAGAGAGCAGGACGGTGTGAGGTGGACCCTCTGCTGTTCTCTCCCTTCCTCCGCTGAGACTAATGCGGTGTTCAAAACTACTGGGAACTCTGAAATCTCCGACTTCCGACTTCAGTGTGTTCAAGACACATTCGGTAACTGGGGCATCCTTCTAGAACTCCAACTTTCCGACCTGAAGTTCATTGACTTCATGATTTGACCTAGTTTTTTCCCCGAGTTCCCAGTTGTCTTGAAAGCACCATGACAGATGCAGATACCATCAGTCCAGTAAAATAAAAGCCAATTGTTTCAATTTATGCTCAGCTGTGCCTCGCAAGTGGTACACCAACTGATCTGTTCTGTAATCAAAGCTCGAGTTTTGAAATATAATATTATCTCAGAATAACAATATTGGCAGGACAGGCATATACACATGTAGAAAAAGGGTTCCAAAAGGGTCCTTCAGCTGTCCCCATAGGAGAACCCTTTTTGGTTCCAGGTAGAACTCTTATTAGTTCCAGGTGGAACCCTTTTGAGTTCCATGTAGAACCCTTTCCACAGAGGGTTCTACATGGAACTCAAAAGGGTTCTACCTGGAAGCAGGAAGGGATTTATTAAAAGGGTTCTACTATGGGGACAGCCGAAGAACCCTTTGGGGTTTTAGATAGCACCTTTTTTCTAAGAGTTTAGTCAATATGATGTGATAATGTATTAGGTATACTGTGATAATGTATTAGGCATACTGTGACAATGTATTATGCATACTGTGATAATGTATTAGGCATACTGTGATAATGTGTTGGGCATACTGTGAAAATGTATTAGGCATACTGTGGTCATGTATTAGGCATACTGTGATCATGTGTTGGGCATGCTGTGATCATGTGTTGGGCATGCTGTCATCTGGCACCCCAATGGTGGAACAAACTCCCTCACGACGCCAGGTCAGCGGAGTCAATCACCACCTTCCGGAGACACCTGAAACCCCACCTCTTTAAGGAATACCTAGGATAGGATAAAGTAATCCTTCTAACCCCCCCCCCTTAAAAGAGTTAGATGCACTATTGTAAAGTGGTTGTTCCACTGGATATCATAAGGTGAATGCACCAATTTGTAAGTCGCTCTGGATAAGAGCGTCTGCTAAATGACTTAAATGTAAATGTAATGTGTTGGGCATACTGTGATAATGTATTAGGCATACTGTGATAATGTATTAGGCATACTGTGATAATGTATTAGGCATACTGTGGTCATGTATTAGGCATACTGCGATCATGTGTTGGGCATGCTGTGATCATATGTTGGTCATACTGTGATAATGTATTAGGCATACTGCGATAATGTATTAGGCATACTGTGATAATGGGTTGGGCATACTGCGATAATGTATTAGGCATACTGTGATCATGTATTACGCATGCTGTGATAATGTATTAGGAATGCTGTGATAATGTATAAGGCATACTGTGATAATGGGTTGGGCATACTGCGATAATGTATTAGGCATACTGTGATAATGTATTAGGAATGCTGTGATAATGTATTAGGCAGACCAGGTAATGTATTATGAATGCTCTGATAATGTATTAGGCAGACCAGGTAATGTTTTAGGGCTACTGTAATAATGTATTAGGAATACTGTGATAATTTATTAGGCAGACCAGGTAATGTATTAGGAATGCTGTGATAATGTATTAGGCACACCAGGTAATGTATCAGGGCTACTGTACAAACCTCATTCATACAAAATAGTGTTTATTAGGTTAACCTCTAATTCCTCCCAAACCCGGATCCGGGAGCACCCCCACCAGTAAAAAGGCTGACTAGCATAGCCTAGCATAGCGTCACAAGTAAATACTAGCATCTAAATATCATTAAATCACAAGTCCAAGACACCAGATGAAAGATACACATCTTGTGAATCCAGCCATCATTTCTGATTTTTAAAATGTTTTACAGGGAAGACACAATATGTAAATCTATTAGCTAACCACGTTAGCAAAAGACACCACTTTTTTTACTCCACCATTTTTTTACTGCATCAGTAGCTATCACAAATTCGACCAAATAAAGATATAAATAGCCACTAACCAAGAAACAACTTCATCAGATGACAGTCTGATAACATATTTATTGTATAGCATATGTTTTGTTAGAAAAATGTGCATAATTCAGGTATAAATCATAGTTTACCATTGCAGCCACCATCACAACTCTCACCAAAGCGACTAGAATAACTACAGAGAGCAACGTGAATTACCTAAATACTCATCATAAAACATTTCTGAAAAATACACAGCGTACAGCAAATGAAAGACACAGATCTTGTGAATCCAGCCAATATTTCAGATTTTTTAAGTGTTTTACAGCGAAAACACAATATAGCATTATATTAGCTTACCCCAATAGCAAACCACACAACAGCATTGATTCAAGCCAAAAATAGCGATAACGTATAACCCAGCAAAATATATTAATTTTTTCACTAACCTGCTCATAATTCTTCAGATGACAGTCCTATAACATCATATTACACAATGCATATAGAGTTTGTTCAAAAATGTGCATATTTAGCGGCACAAATCGTTGTTATACAATGAGAAAAGTAGCCAAGCTGCAAAGAAAATGTCAGGAGAAATCTTGGGAAAGGCACCTATTCTAATCGATAAGTAATCATAAACTTGACTAAAAAATACAGATTGGACAGCAAATGAAAGATAAATTAGTTCTTAATGCAATCGCTGTGTTAGATTTTTTAAATTAACGTTACTGCTACATACAGCGTGCGCTAAAGCGAGACCGCACCGAAATTCATGGCGGAATTATTGTTTAACATTTCTCAACATAAATACGAATTAACAGCATAAAGACTTCTTACTATTTGACGAGCTTCCATCAGAATCTTGGGCAAGGTGTCCTTTCTCCAGAACAATCGTCTTTTGGTTGAAAGATGTCCTCTTCTCCTGTAGATTTAGCAGCTATGTACCGGAGAGGTGTCCAACTCGTGGTAGCGCGTGACACAGTAATACCAGAAAATCGCAATAAACTGATATAAACTGCTATAAGTCGGTTTAAATTAACTACCTTATGATGTCTTTAACACCTATAACGAATAAAAACATGACCGGAAATATCTAAGGCCTATAACCGGAGCGTTCTAGAGAAACAGCCAAATGTCCTCCCTGCGTCAGAGCGAAGTGAAAAATGGCCGGACACTTTGTTCCGAGGTGTTTTATAAGCTCTCAGTTCTGCCTAGCAACCCCATTTCAACTCTCACTATTCGCTGACAACCAGGGGAAGACGTATGCAGTGCATCTCAACCAATAGAAGACAGGCAGATTTATAAACAGATCTCAGAACAGCAAGAAGATTTCTGCATTCTCACATCCTCATAGGAAAAATGACTCGAGTTCTGTTTCACTCACAGACATAATTCAAACGGTTTTAGAAACTACAGAGTGTTTTCTATCCAATAGTAATAATAATATGCATATTGTACGAGCAAGAATTGAGTACGAGGCAGTTTAATTTGGGAACGAAATTATTACAAGGTGCAAATAGCACCCCCTATTGCCAAGAGGTTTTAATGTATTTTTTTTTAAAGTCATGTTTAAAAATATATATATTTTAGAACTAGATCTTGGTTTGCTTGTTGACTGTGAAAGTGTTCTTGACTGTTGTTAGGTGGTGTTAGTTGACTCACATGATCTCTGTTTGACGACAGTGGGCACCTGCAGGTAGGATCTCTATCCTGTGGAACAGCCTAGGAGAGATGAAAGCAGAGGACGTCCTGATGCAGAGACACTTCTGACATGCAGCACAGCCGTTCATGGGGAATGCTGCTGGGATGAAGACTGTGAATATTACATACAATAACAATATAGTATTGTTTGAATTTGGGGTTAAAGGTTAAGGTTTACGGGATAGAGTTAACACCTTTTTATCATCACTAAAAGTTGCACTTTGAAACATGTGAATGTTACAAAGACAAAACTGATTCTAGATCAGCACTCTTAGGGCTCTATTCAGTCTGTATCATCGCTGAAGTGTTACAGATCAAATCAAATCAAAGTTTATTTGTCTTGTGCGCCGAATACAGCAGTTGTAGTAGACCTTAAAGTGAAATGCTTACTTACAGGCTCTAACCAATAGTGCAAAAAAGGTATTAGGTGAACAATAGGTAAGTAAAGAACTAAAAACAACAGTAAAAAGACAGTGATTGCGTGACAGCAATGTAACGGTAATATCTGATTGAGCCGACATGCAGCGTTTACCGTGAATGCAGTTTCCGCTAAGGAACATTACCTTTAAATTTCACTCACGCTGCAACGCAGAACTTCTGCCATACGGGTTGAATACAGACCCTACTCTGAGACACTTAAAACTGCAATGGATTGATTGTGATAATAGGAATTAAATTGTTTAAAAAAATTATGATAATAGGTTTGGTTTGTTGATTATTCAAGAGTCAAGTTGAACAGATTCATATATATATAGATAAAGATGCAATATCTCACCTTGAAGAGCCACGAACCAGCAGAGAGTCAGGGAGACCAACAGGTAGTGTGGCTTGAAAGGCATCTTGAGTCTGTGTTGGCTGTGGTCGGCTGGTGTCTACTGAAACTGAATGATGTTGTCTCTGGGTTTATATTGCTGCAAAAAAGGAAGTGTGGGGGAATCCCTCGTCTTCACGCAAAATGATGATCAGACTTTTGGAGTTTATAAAAATGTCTCTATATATTCACTATTTTAACTTTATCCTTTATTTATAGCCTAGTGATTAATTCTATTGAAATGAAACATGCCATATTGAGAATCTGTCTTGTTACAATTGTAAAGAGGATTTTAATGATAATATAATCAAATAATACTTCAGCAATCTAGTCCAAACATGGTAAATGCTGAGTAGAACAAGTAGAAATTCAGTGGTTAAGATTGGATAGCGTTTAAAAACTGAATTTCTCGTAGACATACAGACAGGTCCATAATTATTGGTCTTGATAAAGATTAACAATAAAAGACTGTATGAAATCAATAATACAAACACTGAGCTATATTGATTGCAAAAAAAAGGGAAATTATATTATTTTATACTAATACAATTGCTCAGAGAAAGTGATTTTGTTTCACAAGTCATCTTTTTTTCTCTCTCAAAAAGATAGGGGTTAAAATGGCACTGCTGTTTTGAATACCTCACCTTGAGAGGATAATGGCCACTGAGCATTTTTCTACAATGTTTTTTCGATCTTCTTTTATGCCTGCTACGTGTGACGACCCTCCCACTCTGTCTGCCGTATTCTCTCTTTGTTCTTGTTTCCTTATTAGGATGTCGGTGGGCGGAGTTGGGAGGGTCGTCAGCTACATGGGAAACACCTGGGCCCGGTGTCTCCCAGGATAAATACACCACTTCCCCATTCATGGAGGGGACTCTCTCCATGCAGACACCGTCATAGATTTTGTTGTGGCTTTTTGTTACTTTTTGGTTGTTTACTTTAGCATCTTTCAACACCCTGCATTATCACATTCATGCATGCAAAACACTCACTTACACTACTGATTACTGATTACACACCCCATTGTTAATTGTATTTAGGTTACCTTAGTTAAATAAATATATTTTGTTACTTCTTATCTCCACGTTGTCTCCCTTTTTGTTACGGGCTTTGAGCCAGTTCGTGACATACGTTAGGTTATGAGAATGAAGAACACATCGGGAGGGATCTTAGACCTGCTACGTTAGGTTATGAGAATGAAGAACACATCAGGAGGGATCTTAGACCTGCTACGTTAGGTTATGAGAATGAAGAACACATCGGGAGGGATCTTAGACCTGCTACATTAGGTTATGAGAATGAAGAACACATCAGGAGGGATCTCAGACCTGCTACGTTAGGTTATGAGAATGAAGAACACATCGGGAGGGATCTCAGACCTGCTACGTTAGGTTATGAGAATGAAGAACACATCGGGAGGGATCTTAGACCTGCTACGTTAGGTTATGAGAATGAAGAACACATCAGGAGGGATCTTAGACCTGCTACGTTAGGTTATGAGAATGAAGAACACATCAGGAGGGATCTTAGACCTGCTACATTAGGTTATGAGAATGAAGAACACATCAGGAGGGATCTTAGACCTGCTACGTTAGATTATGAGAATGAAGAACACATCAGGAGGGATCTTAGACCTGCTACGTTAGGTTATGAGAATGAAGAACACATCAGGAGGGATCTCAGACCTGCTACGTTAGGTTATGAGAATGAAGAACACATCAGGAGGGATCTTAGACTTGCTACGTTAGGTTATGAGAATGAAGAACACATCAGGAGGGATCTTAGACCTGCTACATTAGGTTATGAGAATGAAGAACACATCAGGAGGGATCTTAGACCATTCCTCTATAACAGAGAATTTCCAGATAATGGCATCCAACAAATGTAAACACCTGCAGTTTGATAAACGGAAACGGGCGCGATCGGAACCTGTACTATGTTCAGATGACATGAAAATAAAGCTACTATGTTTCTTCTCATCTTTATCAAGGGTGTCAATAATTGTGGACCTTTATCAAGGGTGTCAATAATTGTGGACCTTTATCAAGGGTGTCAATAATTGTGGACCTGACTTTATACACTGCATATGCAACAACATCTCCTAGGGAGTTAATACAGTACTATTATTACCCTGTCATATCTTTTCCCTGTCAGAATCATTCTGCCACACATTTATCAAGGCTGATAGCTTCATATCACTTGTGTTCTTTTCCCTATCAGAATCATTCTGCCACACATTTATCGAGGCTGATAGCTTCATATCCCTTGTGTTTAATTTAGATTCATTTCACTTGATCGGGTGCAAGGAACCCAGAATAAGGAACTGAAAATTCCAACAAGCATTAAGAAGCCAGACAATGTTTTTTCTATTAGCAGACTGATGGAAAGAGTTCTCTATTGGCAGTGGACTGCCCGGTGAAGATCACATCTAATTTTACATTGTGGTCATTTATCAGACGCTCTTCTCCAGAGTGACTTACATATAAGGCTTGTTCCCATTGGCAGTTTGAAATTACTCAAATCCAATTTTTTTTGCATATCCGACTCTATTCTGTTATTTTTCCTGCAGTCTGAACAGCAAAAAGCACATGGAATTGGACATTTCAAGTCACATTTCAAACCGCCTTCATAGGTGGTTTTAAGTCAGATACAAATCTGATTCCTGGCCATGCGACTTGTGTCTGAACAGTCAAATCTGATTTATTTGCCTTCAAGTGGTTTTCAGGCTGTTGTTTGGGATATCTTGTTGCTTCCTAGCTAGTCTGTTGACAGTTTGACAAGAACATGAGAGCTAACTAGCTTGTTAGTTGTTTACAAACAAATGAGTGAATGTGGTAGAAAGGTAAACAGCTAGCTAGTTGACTGTTGTGGCTAGCTAGTTGACTGCTGTGGCTAGCTAGCTGACTGCTGTGGCTAGCTAGTTGACTGTTGTGGCTAGCTAGTTGACTGCTGTGACTAGCTAGTTGACTGCTGTGGCTAGCTAGCTGACTGCTGTGGCTAGCTAGCTGACTGCTGTGGCTAGCTAGTTGACCTCTGTGGCTAGCTAGTTGACTGCTGTGGCTAGCTAGTTGACTGTTGTGGCTAGCTAGTTGACTGCTGTGACTAGCTAGTTGACTGTTGTGGCTAGCTAGTTGACTGCTGTGACTAGCTAGTTGACTGCTGTGGCTAGCTAGCTGACTGCTGTGGCTAGCTAGTTGACTGTTGTGGCTAGCTAGTTGACTGTTGTGACTAGCTAGTTGACTGCTGTGGCTAGCTAGTTGACTGCTGTGACTAGCTAGTTGACTGCTGTGGCTAGCTAGTTGACCTCTGTGGCTAGCTAGTTGACTGCTGTGGCTAGCTAGTTGACTGCTGTGGCCAAAAAATAACTTGTTTTGAAAGTTGGATCAACTTATCCTTTGAGGCTTTAAAGGTGTTCTGACACTATGATTTTGAACATTCAAAGTATGTGGGAAACATCCCTGGCAGGCATTGTTTTCATCTTAGCTTGCTACATAACTTCTGAGTGAGAGGAAGCAGGAGCACCAGTCAGCCTACACCACCGCACATACACCCATTGTTAGTGTGACAACTAGCCATTTCATCAAATGACTGCTGTCTGAACACACACCCATCGTTACTATGACAACTAGCCATGTCACCAAATGAATGCTGTCTGAACACATACCCATCGTTACTATGACAACTAGCCATGTCATCAAATGAATGCTGTCTGAATACAAACCCATCGTTACTATTTACATTTTACATTTACATTTTAGTCATTTAGCAGACGCTCTTATCCAGAGCGACTTACAGTAGAGTGCATACATTTTATTACATTTTTACATTTTATTACATTTTTACATACTGAGACAAGGATCCCTACCCCTACCCCTACCGGCCAAACCCTCCCTAACCCGGACGACGCTATGCCAATTGTGCGTCGCCCCACGGACCTCCCGGTTGCGGCCGGCTGCGACAGAGCCTGGGCGCGAACCCAGAGACTCTGGTGGCGCAGCTAGCACTGCGATGCAGTGCCCTAGACCACTGCGCCACCCGGGACTATGACAATGACTATGACAACTAGCCATGTCATCAAATGAATGCTGTCTGAACACACACCCATCGTTACTATGACAACTAGCCATGTCATCAAACGAATGCTGTCTGAATACAAACCCATCGTTACTATGACAACTAGCCATGTCAGCAAATGAATGCTGTCTGAACACATACAAATCCGATGTGGTCACTTGTAACTTGCTGTTTGGACAGTGAGAAATTCCAAAACGGATTTGAAAAACATAACTGATTTGCGCATTAAGGCCTGCAGTGTGAGCAAGGTTTTAGGGCATTCAACTAGGCCTAAATTTAGCAGGGAGAACAACGACTTCCAGTAGTCCATTTTCAAAAAAGCAGAATTAGTGGCAGGAAGAAAAAAACACTGAATTAATTAGTCTCCTTGGAATTCCCATTCATCAAAAATAGCAAGATGTTTCAAATTTCGTCAGACTTGTTTGTGGTAAGCATGTATCTCTTCTTATTATCATCTAATAACAATCCTTTTATATTTTGATTTACTTTAACCTTTATTTAACCAGGTAGACCAGTTGAGAACAAGTTCTCATTTACAACTGCGACCTGGCCAAGATAAAGCAAAGCAGTTCGACAAAAACAACAACACAGTTACACAATAAACAAACATACAGTCAATAACACAATAGTACAGTCATGGGTAGAATACAATGGGTAGAATAACATGGGTAGAATAACATGGGTTTGAATAACATGGGTTGAATAACATGGGTTTAAAAACATGGGGTTGAATAACATGGGTAGAATAACATGGGTAGAATAACATGGGGTTGAATAACATGGGTAGAACAACATGAGTTGAATATCATTGGTTGAATAACATGGGTAGAATAACATGGGTTGAATAACATGGGTAGAATAACATGGGTTGAATAACATATGTCTTATAATAAAGGCTATTATGGTCAGATAAAAAAGGATGAGATGAAGGCTAATACAAGTTTATAACAAAGTAATAATGTAACATTAGCTGTGTTAGTATTACTATATTACCATACTTTAATGGTCCCAGACTGACAGTGAGTCTAGTAGATAGGAGGCCTATTATATCAGTACCATCATTATAATACAGGTTTTTATGGCTTTGCAGAACCAAAAAACTCCAAATCGACCAAAGGAGGAAGAAAGCACAGCATTTCACTTTCTGGATTTCACTTTCCCAAACCTCTGAACCAGAATAGAAAGTTAGGCAATATAATGAAACTGAACACCGTGTGTAGACAACATGCAGCCAGCCCATGTCTGTGCCACCTTCTATGATCTGAGTATGATGAGCATGGTGGGTCAGTGGAAACCTGGGGTGTTTTCACTACCACTCAAACCCACACGGAAACCAGCAGAAGCAAACAGAAGGAAAAGGGGAGGGGACCAACCTGGATTTGTCCAAAAGAAAGTAGAATTTTTATTGAAAAGCATGTTTTTGTTCAAAGTTAATGGTTTCCGTTACAAACTGTTTGCTACGGTTTTGTTCTGAATGAATAGACCTCTGGGTGTTCAGACCAGTGTCTCCCAATCCTGGTTCTGGAGACCCAAAGGGGAGCACTCACAAACCTGATTCAAATCAAAGGTTTGATGATGACTTGATTAGTTGAATCAAGTCTGAGTGCTCGTGCAAACAGCACTAACTGTTATATAGACATTATAACACTGTTATAGAGACATTATAACACTGTTATATAGCCATTATAACACTGTTATATAGACATTATAACACTAACTGTTATATAGACATTATAACACTGTTACATAGACCTCATAACACTGTTATATAGACATTATAACACTGTTATATAGACATTATAACACTGTTAAATAGACATTATAACACTGTTATATAGACATTATAACACTGTTATATAGACCTCATAACACTGTTATATAGACCTCATAACACTGTTATATAGACCTCATAACACTGTTATATAGACACTATAACACTGTTATATAGACATTATAACACTGTTATATAGACATTATAACACTGTTATATAGACATTATAACACTGTTATATAGACCTCATAACACTGTTATATAGACCTCATAACACTGTTATATAGACCTCATAACACTGTTATATAGACCTCATAACACTGTTATATAGACATTATAACACTGTTATATAGACATTATAACACTGTTATATAGACCTCATAACACTGTTATATAGACCTCATAACACTGTTATATAGACATTATAACACTGTTATATAGACATTATAACACTAACTGTTATATAGACCTCATAACACTGTTATATAGACATTATAACACTGTTATATAGACATTATAACACTGTTATATAGACATCATAACACTGTTATATAGACATTATAACTGTTATATAGACATTATAACACTAACTGTTATATAGACATTATAACACTGTTATATAGACCTCATAACACTGTTATATAGACATTATAACACTGTTATATAGACATTATAACACTAACTGTTATATAGACCTCATAACACTGTTATATAGACATCATAACACTGTTATATAGACATTATAACACTAACTGTTATATAGACATTATAACACTGTTATATAGACATTATAACACTAACTGTTTTATAGACATTATAACACTGTTATATAGACATTATAACACTGTTATATAGACATTATAACACTAACTGTTATATAGACATTATAACACTGTTATATAGACATTATAACACTAACTGTTATATAGACATTATAACACTGTTATATAGACATCATAACACTGTTATATAGACATTATAACACTAACTGTTATATAGACATTATAACACTGTTATATAGACATTATAACACTAACTGTTATATAGACATCATAACACTGTTATATAGACATTATAACACTAACTGTTATATAGAAATTATAACACTGTTATATAGACATCATAACACTGTTATATAGACATTATAACACTAACTGTTATATAGACATCAGACACTGTTATATAGACATTATAACACTAACTGTTATATAGACATTATAACACTGTTATATAGACATTATAACACTGTTATATAGCCATTATAACACTGTTATATAGACATAACACTGTTATATAGACATTATAACACTGTTATATAGACATCATAACACTGTTATATAGACATTATAACACTAACTGTTATATAGACATTATAACACTGTTATATAGACATTATAACATTGTTTTAGAGACATTATAACACTGTTATATAGACATTATAACACTGTTATAGACATAACACGAACTGTTATATAGAGATTATAACACTGTTATATTGACATTATAACACTGTTATATAGACATTATAACATTGTTATATAGACATTATAGCACTGTTATATAGACATTACACTGTTATAGAGACATAACACGAACTGTTATATAGACATTATAACACTGTTATATAGACATTATAACACTGTTATATAGACATTATAACACTGTTATATAGACATTATAACACTGTTATATAGACATTATAACACTAACTGTTATATAGACATTATAACACTAACTGTTATATAGATATTATAACACTGTTATATAGACATTTTAACACTGTTATATAGACATTATAACACTAACTGTTATATAGACATTATAACACTAACTGTTATATAGATATTATAACACTGTTATATAGACATTATAACACTGTTATATAGACATTATAACACTAACTGTTATATAGACATTATAACACTGTATATATACATTATAACACTGACTGTTATATAGACATTATAACACTGTTATATAGACATTATAACACTGTTATATAGACATCATAACACTGTTATATAGACATTATAACTGTTATATAGACATTATAACACTAACTGTTATATAGACATTATAACACTGTTATATAGACCTCATAACACTGTTATATAGACATTATAACACTGTTATATAGACATTATAACACTAACTGTTATATAGACCTCATAACACTGTTATATAGACATCATAACACTGTTATATAGACATTATAACACTAACTGTTATATAGACATTATAACACTGTTATATAGACATTATAACACTAACTGTTTTATAGACATTATAACACTGTTATATAGACCTCATAACACTGTTATATAGACATTATAACACTGTTATATAGACATTATAACACTAACTGTTATATAGACCTCATAACACTGTTATATAGACATCATAACACTGTTATATAGACATTATAACACTAACTGTTATATAGACATTATAACACTGTTATATAGACATTATAACACTAACTGTTTTATAGACATTATAACACTGTTATATAGACATTATAACACTGTTATATAGACATTATAACACTAACTGTTATATAGACATTATAACACTGTTATATAGACATTATAACACTAACTGTTATATAGACATTATAACACTGTTATATAGACATCATAACACTGTTATATAGACATTATAACACTAACTGTTATATAGACATTATAACACTGTTATATAGACATTATAACACTAACTGTTATATAGACATCATAACACTGTTATATAGACATTATAACACTAACTGTTATATAGAAATTATAACACTGTTATATAGACATCATAACACTGTTATATAGACATTATAACACTAACTGTTATATAGACATCAGACACTGTTATATAGACATTATAACACTAACTGTTATATAGACATTATAACACTGTTATATAGACATTATAACACTGTTATATAGCCATTATAACACTGTTATATAGACATAACACTGTTATATAGACATTATAACACTGTTATATAGACATCATAACACTGTTATATAGACATTATAACACTAACTGTTATATAGACATTATAACACTGTTATATAGACATTATAACATTGTTTTAGAGACATTATAACACTGTTATATAGACATTATAACACTGTTATAGACATAACACGAACTGTTATATAGAGATTATAACACTGTTATATTGACATTATAACACTGTTATATAGACATTATAACATTGTTATATAGACATTATAGCACTGTTATATAGACATTACACTGTTATAGAGACATAACACGAACTGTTATATAGACATTATAACACTGTTATATAGACATTATAACACTGTTATATAGACATTATAACACTGTTATATAGACATTATAACACTAACTGTTATATAGACATTATAACACTAACTGTTATATAGATATTATAACACTGTTATATAGACATTTTAACACTGTTATATAGACATTATAACACTAACTGTTATATAGACATTATAACACTAACTGTTATATAGATATTATAACACTGTTATATAGACATTATAACACTGTTATATAGACATTATAACACTAACTGTTATATAGACATTATAACACTGTATATATACATTATAACACTGACTGTTATATAGACATTATAACACTGTTATATAGACATTATAACACTGTTATATAGACATCATAACACTGTTATATAGACATTATAACTGTTATATAGACATTATAACACTAACTGTTATATAGACATTATAACACTGTTATATAGACCTCATAACACTGTTATATAGACATTATAACACTGTTATATAGACATTATAACACTAACTGTTATATAGACCTCATAACACTGTTATATAGACATCATAACACTGTTATATAGACATTATAACACTAACTGTTATATAGACATTATAACACTGTTATATAGACATTATAACACTAACTGTTTTATAGACATTATAACACTGTTATATAGACATTATAACACTAACTGTTATATAGACATTATAACACTGTTATATAGACATCATAACACTGTTATATAGACATTATAACACTAACTGTTATATAGACATTATAACACTGTTATATAGACATTATAACACTAACTGTTATATAGACATCATAACACTGTTATATAGACATTATAACACTAACTGTTATATAGAAATTATAACACTGTTATATAGACATCATAACACTGTTATATAGACATTATAACACTAACTGTTATATAGACATCATAACACTGTTATATAGACATTATAACACTAACTGTTATATAGACATTATAACACTGTTATATAGACATCATAACACTGTTATATAGACATTATAACACTAACTGTTATATAGACATTATAACACTGTTATATAGACATTATAACACTGTTTTAGAGACATTATAACACTGTTATATAGACATTATAACACTGTTATAGACATAACACGAACTGTTATATAGAGATTAACACACTGTTATATTGACATTATAACACTGTTATATAGACATTATAACATTGTTATATAGACATTATAGCACTGTTATATAGACATTATAACACTGTTATAGAGACATAACACGAACTGTTATATAGAGATTATAACACTGTTATATAGACATTATAACACTGTTATATAGACATTATAACACTGTTTTATAGACATTATAACACTGTTATATAGACATTATAACACTGTTATATAGACATTATAACACTAACTGTTATATAGACATTATAACACTAACTGTTATATAGATATTATAACACTGTTATATAGATATTATAACACTGTTATATAGACATTATAACACTAACTGTTATATAGACATTATAACACTAACTGTTATATAGACATTATAACACTAACTGTTATATAGATATTATAACACTAACTGTTATATAGATATTATATCACTAACTGTTATATAGACATTATAACACTAACTGTTATATAGACATTATATCACTAACTGTTATATAGCCATTATAACACTGTTATATATACATTATAACACTAACTGTTATATAGACATTATAACACTGTTATATAGACATTATAACACTGTTATATAGACATTATAACACGAACTGTTATATAGACATAACACTAACTGTTATATAGCCATTATAACACTGTTATATAGACATTATAACACTGTTATATAGACATTATAACACTGTTATATAGACATTATAACACTGTTATATATACATTATAACACTGTTATATAGACATTATAACACTAACTGTTATATAGACATTATAACACTGTTATATCGACATTATAACACTAACTGTTATATAGACATTATAACACTGTTATATAGACATTATAACACTGTTATATAGACATTATAACACTGACTGTTATATAGCCATTATAACACTGTTATATAGACATTATAACACTGTTATATAGACATTATAACACTGTTATATAGACATTATAACACTGTTATATAGCCATTATAACACTAACTGTTATATAGCCATTATAACACTGTTATTTAGACATTATAACACTGTTATATAGACATTATAACACTTTTATATAGACATTATAACACTGTTATATAGACATTATAACACTGTTATATAGACATTATAACACTGTTATATAGACATTATAACTGTTATATAGACATTATAACACTGTTATATAGACATTATAACACTGTTATATAGAGATTATAACACTGTTATATAGACATTATAACACTAACTGTGAGAATCACACTGTTTCATTCAGTGGAAACTATTGCAGCTCATACTGTAACTATCAGGCATGTTGGTCCCAGTAGTTTCCATTGGAAATGATGAGTGTGAACCTAACCTCATCTGTTTCATACGGTTGGCTGCTGCCGGCTCCCACAATAAAGGACTGTTAGCAGACGCTCTTATCCAGAGAGACTTACAGTTTAGTGTGTTCATCTGAATATAGCTCGGTGGGACAAGTTAGACATACCAGAACCAACAAGTTCACCGCACTTTGACATTTATACGTTGGCGTGCTTCTGCCTGGTTTGTTAGGCCTATATAGTTACAGCTTAGTCATTTAGCAGACATTTTTATCCAGAGGGACTTACAGGAGCAGATTAGGGTGAAGTGCTTTGCTCAATGGCACATCGAAAGATTGTTCACCTAGTCTGCTCGGGGATTCGAACCAGAGACCTTTAACACTCACTGGCCCAACACTCTTACCCGCTAGGTCGCCCATAGTGACAAGAGGAAGTTCATAGTAGAAATGATGTGTGTTGAATGGCTGCAGAGCAGAGGCAGCAGGCCTTTTCAGTTAACCTACTAATATCACTATCCTGGGCACTGCCTCTGTTTGATGAGTTGAGCAAAATGCATTTTTTTTGTTGTTGTGACCATCAGTATGACTTTGAAACCAAACTGAAGTACATTTTGTGGTGTGGTATTAGTGATGGTGAGGCTGATCTGTGGTGTCAATTCCCGGTTCAAGAGGCGACCGGGTGCAAGAAGGCCCCCGCGAGCAAGATGAAACATCATTGCACGAGCAAACAGTGTGACTTTTAGCGATTGTTCGTATTTTGTGGTAGCCAGGCTCAGCAAGAGAAGATTCTGAAAAGGGAGAAGCTTAAACGATTGTTTGCGGACCGCCATGACATCATAGAAGAAGAAGCAGAAGAAGAAGAAGAAGTGAGAGAAGAAACCTCATCAGCCCCAGCAGCTTGCATTTCTGAATGCAAACCTCTCATAAAAGCTAAATATAGTCAGCATTACTGTGTGCTGCTGGTTATAACATGTCAATAAAGAAGAGAGAGAAAAGAGGGACCAGTTTAATGTTTTAGTGGGATGCTGCAGTTTTGCACATTATTTATTTTTCTTTGATATGGTGCAATATTCTATTATTATGTTTTTCAGATTGTATTCGTTTTGAATTGTTACATTTAAATGCACTTTGTTTATATACATTAAAAAGTTATACTTTAAATGCACATGTTTAATAGCATTCTTTATCATAAAAAAACTATGCATTTTTAAATACATTGTGGTTAAGGTAGAGAATGATTTCATTTAATAATTTAATTAGAATTGTTTTCACACCAATCATAGTCAAAATATCGCAAACTGTTTGACTTGAAAAAATACAAAACATATTTTTATTAAAGAGCAGTTTGGGAGCCAAAAAGAGCCGGACTGCCCACAACAACAGCCCCCGAAATCATATGTCTGACTTTCTGATTTGTAAATTCACCGCAGTTCCCAACATTGACCAGCAGGTGAAAATGATACTCTCTTCTCAGACAGTAAATGACCACCAGTCAGCTACATTTATTTTGTTAGGAGGGGATGGAAAAGCATTGAGACTATTTGTCATGGAAGCAATTTCACTCATTTACTCATGTGAATGGGTCCAAAGAGATAAGAGAAGCTAATATTGATAGGTGTAACGGATGTGAAATGGCTAGCTAGTTAGAGGGTACGCGCTACTAGCGTTTCAATCAGTTACGTCACTTGCTCTGAGACTTGAAGTAGGGTTTCCCCTTGCTCTGCAAGGGCCGTGGCCTTTGTGGAGCGATGGGTAAAGATCCTTCGTGGGCGACTGTTGTTGATGTGTGCAGAAGTTCCCTGGTTCGCGCCCGTGTCGGGGCGAGGGGACGGTTTAAAGTTATACTGTTACATAGGCACAGTTAAATCTGTACAGCTCAGGATAATATGACTATAATTAAAGAACATCACTACCATCTGCTGGCTGGATCGGTCTTCTGATTTGAATTGAAACAGTTTTCAGAACATTAGAGATGATTAACTAAAAGCTGATGATAGAAGACAGCACCATGCTGTATGATAGCATAAACCCTCTAATGTTGGTCACTAGTTAACAAAGTCACAAACCCTGACCTTTTTTACCAGACGCTCTGTAGTGAGTCCATTCATTTTCATACTTTTTTAGTCATTGAAACCACAACTCTGGCATTGCAAGCACTATGTTCTACCAACTGAGCTACATTATTACAATCTGATTTTAACCCTAAACCACACTGCTAACCTTATGCCTAACCTTAAATTAAGATCAGAAATGTACAGTTTTGTTTTCATGACATTTTACGATAGGCCTATAGACAATTTGGACTTTGTGACTGGGTTTTCTAATAACCAGAGAGGCTGGGGGGAGGAGTTTACTCCAAGTGCCTGTGCAAAGGTGAAGGTGAAAGTTGTGTCTCAGTATAGGCCTGAGGTGTAGATTGTTCTGTGAAGACGTGTAGATATGCACATATAGTTACTATTAGAGTGGTTATGGATTTAAATCAACTATTTTGAATGTGAAGTGGAGGACGTGAAGACCAGTAAAGGTAAGAGGAGATCTCAGTATATTTCACTTTCCAAACTAGACAGAAAAGTCCTGTTTTAAAACAATGAGGACTGGAGAAAGAGGAAGTGATGTTTGTATCTGTGTGATTGAGCAAAAGAGAGAATTTGATGAATGATAATGATGTAAATATGAATGTTTTCTCTTTTTATTACAGTTAAAATGGCAGAGTCCAGAGTTCATAGTAAGTCACCATTCTATAATTAATGATTAACTTTTCCTTCATGTATCTGGGAGACCGGAACTAAACCAACTATTGAAAATGAAGTGTGTTTGTGGTTTTATTTGTCTTTATGTGTAAATGTGTGTCTGGATGAAATGTGTTTGTAACATGAGGAGATGTAGCTGAGTTTGTGTCTGTGAGAAACAGCTCTACTGCTCCACAGTGACCTCTCCCTCCAAGCATATATTTTATTATAGAACCCATTTAATCCAGTCGGACACAATATGGAAGAAAATCAACCTTTTGTACTTTACTGGCTCTAGAGAAGTTAAAGTTGTACATATCAACAAATGAGTTGGGCTCCTGAGTGGCGCAGCGGTTTAAGGCACTGCATCTCAGAGCAAGAAGAATCTCTACAGACTCTGGTTCAATTCCAGGCTGTATCACAACTGCCCATGATTGGGAGTCCCAAAGGGGGGAGCACAATTGGTCCAGCGTCGTCCGGGGTTGGCTGTCATTCTAAATAAGAATTTGTTCTGAACTGACTTGCCTCGTTACATATGTATCCAGAGCAATTAGGATTAAGTGCCTTGCTCAAGGGCATATCAACAAATGTTTTCCTAGTTTCCTCAGGGATTCAAACCAGCGACGTTTTGGTTACTGGCCCAATGCTCTTAAGTGTTAGGCTACCTGCCAAACATGTCTGACTAATGGGAAAATACAGTGCCTCTAATTTATTCTATATATTTAGTCATAGCAGATCCTTTTCTTTCTTCAGTAGATTTAAGTTGAGTTCGGTTCAGGATTTACTTGTTCTAAATGATGTTACAGATGATTTTACCATTATCGATTACCTTTACTGATGTTTAAATCAGAGATTTTACTGTAAAACATCATATTTTGTTATTTCAGGGGGAATTGGCCATGTATAGACCCATAAACTGAATTAGTATAATAATTGAAGTTATATTTAATGTTTTTAGGTTTATTTAGTGTCTCTTGCACAATGGTAGACCTGGTTAGTATGAATGTTGAGGCTTGGACACTGGGGTAGACCTGTTTTATACGAGTATGCCCATGGATTTCAAATCAAATCAAATTTTATTTGTCACATACACATGGTTAGCAGATGTTAATGCGAGTGTAGCGAAATGCTTGTGCTTCTAGTTCTGACAATTCAGTAATAACCAACGAGTAATCTAACCTAGCAGTTCCACAACTACTACCTTATACACACAAGTGTAAAGGGATAAAGAATATGTACATAAAGATATATGAATAAGTGATGGTACAGAACGGCATAGGCAAGATGCAGTAGATGGTATCGAGTACAGTATATACATATGAGATGAGTAATGTAGGGTATGTAAACATAAAAGTGTCTTATAATGGTTTATAATGGGGTGTAGGGATACACAAGGTTCATACAGGTAATGGGGCTGGATGGACATTTATTGCCCAATCAAATCCTTTCTGGCAACAACGTTTGTGGTAGAAACAAGAGATTGGGGCTGGGTCACATGTGTTATACCACTGTAATATTAGTTTATCTATGAAATGATTAGTGTATACAGGTCAGAGGTCACAGGACTAAAACATGCCGATAACAGGGTTGGGGTGTGCAGCGAATAGCTGGATATAGGTTACTGTTGGTGACTTGGGGAATACAGGCCTAAGGAAAGTGGGTAACAGGACTGAGATAGGAAAGTAACAGGGATGAGGTGTATTGGCAAAGGAACTGGGGTCTTGAGTAACACACAGGTCATTTAGGGCCAGGATATGCCTGTATCTGTACTTGATTGTATAGATTTGAGGGTATTGTCATGTGGGTGTTAGGGTTAGGGCATGGGGGTAACAGGGCTGGGGTGTGTGGGTCATTGAGTTTAGGTGTGTGGGTAAGTGGGCTGAGGTATATAGATATTGAGGTTGAGGAATAGGGGTAAATATCTGTTCATGTTATTATAGACAGAGCACTCTGTCACAATTGTGACCAAGAATAAAACATACTTTTAAATAAATAAATAAATAATCAAAATGGATGACACGTTAGGCTTACTAGTGGCATAAGATTTGCATAGTGGCATGTCTGGGAAAGATGTGGGAACAAATGGGATAATATCATTCTAGATTGTAGCATCACATTCTTCTATGACATATATACTTTCCTTCAAATGAATCTGTCTGTCTGGGATTATGGGGGTTGTATTTTAGAATTGACATGGTCCTGGTTGTTGTATGTCTATTGTAGTTTTTAATTCAGCTGTGTTTATCAATGTACTGAGAGGATTTGTGTTCCTGACACAGATGATGTCATTAAACATGAGATGTTCTCTCTTTCTGAACAGATCAGTTTAAACTCACCTCAGAAGACAAGTGGTGGGCTGATGTTGGTGAAGAGATCACCCTCCCCTGTCACCTCTCACCTAACACCAGTGCTGTTGCCACGACGATCAGGTGGTTTAAAGAGACACAGTGTATTTACCTGTATAAGAGAGGTCAGGTGACAGAGAGGAGTGGCTATGAGGGCAGAGTGAGTCTGATCACCCAGGAGCTGGAGAGAGGCAACGTGTCTCTGAGGCTGAGAGACTACAGGAGGTCAGATAGAGTAGTCTACATATGTCAGGTCATCCATGGAGAACAGAAGTTGGAGGCTGCAGTGGGTTTATTGGTCAGAGGAGGTAAGTGTTCTAGAACTCCAGTAATGTTTCTAAACACCTAAACAACAACAATAACAACCAGTCTCTTTCCCTGTACAGAACACTTGTACTTTCTCATGTAGGTAGGAGTTCATAGTAGGAGTTACAGATGAATAGACTAGATTCATTCTGAATATCAACTAGTTACAATGCATATTACCATCACTCTGAGCTTTGAGCTGGTCCTAAAGCATTAGAACCATTCCAACATTACTGTCACGTCCCTTGATTGTCATTAGTAATGAATGTGATGAACACTCACACCCCTCTGATGTATATCACATCACTATGGTATATGAGAGGATAATGTGACAGATGGTGATTTGAAGGTAATGATAATAACTAATGTATTCTGTTTTACATGATCATTATTCCTGACTCTCCATCTTGGATAATGGATGATCAGAACAACGTGAGTAATTACTTATTTGTCTGTTTTGTTTATTGACAACCAATAACACAAGACAAAGAACAGACCAGAGTGTTAATCTGATTCTATAAAAACTACAGGCCTTGTGAACAGCAGTGTGTCTTCTTCAAGGCTACACATTAAATCAGTTTCTTTACATTTATCAATACTCTCCCCAAATATTCTCAAGGTAGGTTGGATTAAGATGTATAGATGTTCTTCAAATTATCCAGAATTGTCTCCCACAATATATCTGCAATAGAGGTCAACATTTCACGTAGTTCTCCCACAATATTTCTTCCAAAGAGCTCAACATATCACACTCCAAAATGAACATGGAATCATCTTGAATTGTCACGCCCTGACCTTAGAGAGCCTTTTTATTTCTCTATTTGGTTAGGTCAGGGTATGATTTGGGTGGGCATTCTAGTTTTTCTATTTCTTTGTTGGCCGGGTATGGTTCTTGTTTTTTGGTTAGTTGCTGTGTTAGCGCTACAAAACTTTACGTGTCGTTTATTCTTTCTTGTTTTTGGTGTTGATTTAATAAATTGATGATGTACGCCTACCACGCTGCACCTTGGTCCAATCCATCTTTCAACGAACGTGACATGAATTCAGTTTGACGTCCTAGTATGAATCATTCTATGATGTTTAGACTGTTCCAATAGTAGCACTGCTTACATCCCTTTCCCTAGATGTACATTAGTAATGAATGTGATGAACAGTCATATCAATATGATGTATGGTATTTGATTGAATAATGTAATGTGACTTAAATTGGATTGAATGTAACTGTAATAACTCATACATTTTGTTATACATTATCAATATTCATTCCTCTCCATCTTGGATAATGGATGATCAGGAGCATTACCATAAACCTCCCACAATATATCTGCCATAGAGCTCAACATTTCACACACCAAAATTAAAATTGAATCATCTTGAATTTATCTTGATGTCTTATTTCGAAGCATTCAGTCATTCTCAGACTGTTCACATAGTAGTGCTGCTTACATCCCTTTCCCTAGATGTACATTAGTAATGAATGTGATGAACAGTCATTCCAATATGATGTATGGTATTTCATTAAATTATGTAATGTGACAGAAATTCAATCAACAATAATAACTAATGTATTCTGTTTTACACGATCATTATTCATGACTCTCCATCTTGGATAATGGATGATCAGGAGGTGGTGAGTAATTACTTATTTGTCTGTTTTGTTTATTGACAACCAATAACACGAGACAAAGAACAGACCAGAGTGTTAATCTGATACTATAAAAACTACAGGCCTTGTGAACCAGCCCAGCCTCACATTCAATTCGCGCATATATGTACAAAATGTATTTCAGCAGATTTCGTGCGTTTTTGTGCATTTTTGGGGTGGTTCAATTAGTTTGAAAATACACGAATTTCTGTGCTACTTAATTCGTGCGAAAAGACACGAATTTAACCAGTAGGCGACACACAAGCCGTTGCAACAACCATAGACGCGATCGCCTGTATTTATTTATTTTACGTTATGAATATATAGATATTTTGTCTTTTTTTAACCATAAGAGGTTATATATATATATATATATATATATATATATAGTCTTTTTTTAATCCCTTTTAAAACATTGTGGTTTTATGCCTATATGTACTGTTTTCGATTTTTCTGAACAGACTTTTCAGTATAGAATGAATGTAAGCAATGCATGATGGTTAATGGTGTTTTATTCGGTTGTAGTTCCATGTATTTCTTAAAAAATAAACGTGTAAACATTTTTTTTCGTGTGGTCCCGTGTGGCTCAGTTGGTAGAGCATGGCGCTTGCAACGCCAGGGTTGTGGGTTCATTCCCCACGGGGGGACCAGGATGAATATGTATGAACTGTCCAATTTGTAAGTCGCTCTGGATAAGAGCGTCTGCTAAATGACGTAAATGTTAAATGTATAACTTTTGGGGAAACGTATGCAGTCATTGTAGTCTTACATTTTGTTGGCCAACCAAAATTACCAAAACGTTAACCCGTAATAAGGCTAGGGTGGCTGAGTGTAAATACATGGCTCTGAGTGTAAGCACCTTTTCACTAGAAACGTTCTTGTGTTCAAATTACCGTCAGTGCGAAATAGCTAGAAAGCTTTCGTATTTCCACTTGGCTGCACCTACGGTTACGATAACGATAAATCAAGTGCAATACCTGCGTCGACCTGTGTCGAGCTGCAAAACACCGGAAAGCTTCTAGCCTACCGGAAAGTTACAAGAAGAACAAGAATAGTTACCTCATCCGGTCATGTGACACTCTGGATGCCCCCTAAAAGCAATTTCAACCGTTTTGAAAAATGACGCCTGGTAACACCAAAAAAATACCAGGTGCACTAAAAGTTTGGACTTAGAATATTTTTTGAAAACCTCCATAAATCACTCAGGCCAGCGCCCATTGATTTGGGGCGGTAGTATAGCGCTCCCAGAGTGGGTATGGAAGTCTGGATCCCCCCTAAAAGCATTTAAGGCTCTGTGTGTCTTTAAGCACCATACTTTTTCACTCCATCCTTGCTGTGTGTGTGTGTGTGTGGGTGTGTGTGTGTGTGTGTGTGTGTGTGTGTGTGTGTGTGTGTGTGTGTGTGTGTGTGTGTGTGTGTGTGTGTGTGTGTGTGTGTGTGTGTGTGTGAGAGAGAGAGAGAGCTTTTCTTTGACATCTGTTTAGAGAAATTACTGATTTACAGTTCATGAGGGTTGACCGATTCACACATTTAAAGTTTTGGAAAGATCTGACTTTTTTAAACCTTCGAAACAGCACCTATGACCCCATTTTAAGGCACTTCCGGTTGGCACAGGAAGCTATAAGTAAATATATCCTGATCGGGGTATGCTTTTACAGAATCCTGAGTTTTAAGTCTATACGTTAAGAACTGACTGATTTACACAGGGTTGAATGCACTATATATCACAAACTGTTGGTTGGGTATGGCAAAACACTTTTAGGGTGATTTTATCACTTCCGGTTGCTCCAGGAAGCTTAGAATCAACACAGGTAGACCTCATAGTGGCTTGATGGATTGTCATTGAAGACAGGTTCATAAGACATTCATAACCCACATAGGCTTCAGGTTGAATTTAGGGGTGCAGGCAATGTGTTCCTATGTGGTGAGATGTCATTGTAAACTGTTTGATGTAAACACCTTCTTTTAACTGTTAAGGGTTAATGCCACACGGTCAAGGTTAGGCTTGCACAGAGACCTTAGGAACGTTCCTGAGGTCAAATTGTGCTTCTAAACCTTAACAGTTCTCTCTCTGTCTCCCAAAAGCAAAAGACTTGAAATGTAGTTCAAGGGTCATCTTCTTGTCACTGTCGCTGCGCTCAGACCGAGCAAGCTACGGTCAAGCGGGGCATCTCGTTGAACTCGGCACGGCCTGGAGACTATGGTGATGTCATTTTTAGTGGTGTTTTCAGAACGCTATTTTGGTGGTTTTTCACTGTTGAAACATATTGCAAATGCACAAAAGTCAACTAGCAAGTCATTGTCCATCAGCCAATTAGATATTTTCAGACACCAAACTGATACCATCTGACTCCAAACTCACTTTTTCCAACTCGTTTAGAAGCCAACTATCACATATTTCAGAGCAGGCCCAAAATTCACAGCGCCTTCGATTTAAACCATAATAAAACAAATAATACGTAGTTATGTTCTAGCTGCGGGTCCAGTTCTCACATTATGTTTAGCCCTATGTGAGGCGACCTCGAATCCCAAGTTTCGGCTCGATAGGTCATTCGGTGCCTGAGCAAAACCTTAATTAGTGCTGAAATTCCACTTTTTTCCATGCCTTGCTACGGGGTCCTTGAATGAGCTATCGGACAGAAATGTCGGGGTCCGTCTCTATGGACCGAGCCGGTTTCAATGCACCTAGTCTTGCAACTCTGGGACTTTTCTAAATGTCACCATTTTCATAATGCTCAAAATGAATTGAAGTCAATGCAAATGCACAAGGCTTTTTATCGGTCCGAGAACCTTCTAGAGCCACATAACTCACCGTGCTTAAAACCTTTTCTCAATATAGGGGGTGCTGTTTCAACATTAGCATTTATCGTCTCCAAATTAAACTGCCTCATACTCAATTCTTGCTCGTACAATATGCATATTATAGTTATTATTGGATAGAAAACACTCTCTAGTTTCTATAGCCGTTTGAATTATGTCTCTGAGTGAAACAGAACTCATTCTACAGCACTTTTCCTGATATGGAGTGAGATTTCAGAAATATTGGCCTCTGGTCCCAGGTCAGTTTTAAAGTCCCTGTAAATCCTATGAGGATACAAACACTGCCCATGCCTTCCTCTAGATGTCAGTAAGAGGTGACAATTTGAATGGAGTCGATTGCGCAATCAGGGCCAGTATAAAACAGAAAAGACCGGATGTACCGGTCTTTTCCTGCTGCGCCTTGCGCGCGATGGACGTCGGACTTGCTCTCTTTCCAAGCGTTGGTTTAGCCACTTATATATCGCCGGTCATGTTTTTACTCGTTATAGGTGTTAAAAACATCATAAGGTAGTTAATTTAAACCGTTTTATAGCAATTTATATCCGTTTAGTGCGATTTTGAGGCATTGCTTTGTGATGCACATTGAAGCACCGGGCACGTTTCGGGGTCCCGGTCGAACGTTAGTGGTCATTTCGACGGACAAGAGGACAGCTTTCGACCAAAAGAAGATTAGACCCAAGAAAGGATACATTGCCCAAGATACTGATGGAAGAACAGCTCACAGTAAGAACTATTTATGATGATAAATCGTTGTTCTGTCGAAAAATGTTATACGCATATTCCGCCATTTTGTTTGGTATAGCTTCGCTTGGCGAACCCTGTATTGCACAGTAAGGATAATTTTAGAAATGTTATTCAGCGATTGCATTAAGAATTAATTTGTCTTTCGATTGCTGTCCACCCTATATTTTTTAGTCAAGTTTACGATTAGTTATTCATTACGCCAGATCACTGTCCAAAATGGCCCCCGACATTTTCAGGCTAGTTTTGCTAGTATTGTCATGTTATAACCACGTTTTTTTGTGGCTAAATATGCACATTTTCGAACAAACTGTATATGTATGTTGTAAAATGATGTTACAGGAGTGTCATCGGAAGAATTCTGAGAAGGTTAGTGAAAAAATTAATACATTTTGGCGATGATTACGTTATAGCTCTCTTTGGCTCGTATCAATGCTCGGGTAACGTTTGCACATGTGGTATGCTAATATAACGATTTATTGTGTTTTCGCTGTAAAACACTTAGAACATCTGAAATATTGTCTGAATTCACAAGATCTGTGTGTTTCCATTGCTGTGAGCTGTGTATTTTTAAGAAATGTTTTATGATTAGTAATTAGGTAATACACGTTGCTCTCTGTATTTATTCTAGTCGAGTTGTGATGGTGGGTGCAATTGTAAACTATGATTTCTACCTGAAATATGCAAATTTTTCTAACAAAACCTATCCTATACAATAAATATGTTATCAGACTGTCATCTGATGAGGTTTTTTCTTGGTTAGTGGCTATCAATATCTTTATTTGGCCGAATTGGTGATAGCACCTGATGGAGTAAGAAACTGATGGAGTTAGAAAAGTGGTGTCTTTTGCTAACGTGGTTAGCTATGTCATGACGTTGCCTGCGTGGGTATAGCAAACCCCATCCCCCTCTCCCTGCCTCTCCACCACAACCCATGCGGTGATCACAGAGAGATGTCGTAAATTCCTGAGAATCTCCCCACCACAAACAGTATTAAGACAGAGGGTAAACTTTCAGGACAAAGGAATTCTCTTCCACCTCACAGAACTTGAGGTACGAACATATTTCATGTTCCTGCCAAAGTAGGAAAGATTGGTGAAGATCCTAGCTATTAACATGTCCATTTGTCCCCATGTGGGAATCTCAGGAGAGACTGTGGGACCACATTACCATACCGCTGTTTATATAATAACCTCAGATATGAGGTTTACATCTGTTTGTTGTATAAAATGAATGAGTGAGTATGATACTGTTTGTATAATTGTGTAATATGATTTTGGACTGTTTAATTAAGAAAAATACAAATACCTTTTTGATTTGAACTAAATCCAAGGACCGCCCTGAGCCCAGTATGGGTCAGAGACCATGGGACCACCCCTCTCTGCTATCTGAATAAAACCCAACTCCTAAGAAATTACCATTAAGGCCATGTTTCTCTCAATCACGAGAGGACAAAGGTTTGAGAACAGACTGCTGAATCTTTTAACCATCCCACGTGGTTAAAACTCTTATACGAATCATAACAAGTCTTTGATATTGACTTCTAGTCTGCAGCTAGGAATTCGGTATCATTGAACGCGAAGAAAGACAACCGCCGAAACAATCATTCTTTAACGAATGTCCATCTGAACAATACACAACCGAGACAGAACTTCACTCCAACCAAAACGAACTTCTCTCCAACGACACACACACTGGACGTAACTATATATATATTGATTGCAATTGTTCCCGAATGAGTGAGCGTTCATGTGTAAGGATTAGCATGTCAATTGTTATAATTATGGACTCTGTAGTGAATTCTTAGTCGAACGCAACTTTCCCTTTGTCTAACAGCCGCCATGCCGGTTTAGCCCACTAGGGCATATTCCTTCCACCATTTCATGTAACTATTTTAAGTTTGTTTGTTTATGCATTTCTGTGAATTAATTAGTTAGTAATAAATAAATGATTTAAGACAATTGATGTATGGATGACTCATAGTGAAGACTGGGTTCGTGCAGATCAGCGATTTACGACGTTTGGAATGAGACTGACGAAAGGTAGAATAAATACAAATTGAATTAGAAGACCATTGATCAGATAGTAAAATATCGGAAAGGTTATATTGGGAAATAATAACCTTGTAATCTAATAACTTTCCCTGGTGCCCTCGAATTCATAGTTAATTAGTTACGCTATTACTCAAGTGGTCGCGTAATCCCTAATTATAGGAATCTATGATAAAAACTAGTAAGTCTTCAATTTAACGATAGCAAAGACACGACATATATGGTGCCCCCTGTGAGGATCTAAGATAGAATTAGTTTCTGCTGTGTAATTCCAAATATCAATTGTGCAAACAGAAATCGTACAAAACAGACTACTTTCTATACACATGTGTTGCGCATTACATTGCGCCTCCGGTAGCGGTCTTTTAGCGTCAGAGCAGTGAGTGGTAAATTCCAGATTTAGTACGTTAGGCCAAACGGTACTATTTCTGTCGGTCAATATTAACTTCTAGAGCCAATAAGGTTAGAAATTAGAAGATATTCGTTCGGTGACCGAGCCGAAGTATTTGTCTGCCTACCACACTGTGGAATGACTACAGGCATAGCTATATTTATGTACCGTGTCGCTCCGGTCAACATAACGCTAGCAAAGTAGGCCGAATGGTTTAACGTGAGACGTCACAAGTAAACCTACTCTCTCCATTTTGAGAGGGAAACCTAAACCTATTTTGTGCTTAAAGCGTGATATTTCTGAACAACATAGGGTAAGCACGAGGTGGGAAATCCACGAGGTGCAAGCTAAAATAGAGGGATTTGTTTTTCACGTTCTGTGCTGTTTAAAATCCTCCGCCTCGCGCGACGGAAGTCCCGCCCTTTGTACTTCCGTTTGATTTCAGCATTTCGCATCCTGGTGGTAAAGAACCGCAAGTACATCCCTTAAAAGAGGTGGCGAAACCCAAACGTGGATCACGTTAAATAATCCAGCAATCAATTGTTTGGGTCTCATTCAATTTATTTATTTAAATTGTCGGACATACCTTTCTAGGTTCTTCCAATTAAATGAGACATCTTAAACTTCTCATATTAACCTAGATTAAGCACTTCTCAGGTTAATTAAAGTTTAATTCACAAATTGCCTATACAGGTTTGATTTATCATTAAATTGATCAATCAGTAAAATTTGGGTTTTTCAAAAGCCAGTCAGTAATCCACTATTGACAGAAGCCCCGCCCCAGCGGGAATCCCATGTGGTTTCGGCCTTAGGGGGAAGTGTACCACAGTGTTGAATGTTCCAAACATTTGGTCTACTGTTACACTTATGATATCCAATCAACAGAGATTGTATGGATTATCGTCTCATTCAATTTAATAAATTAAATTGTTGAACATAATTTAATGTTCTTCCAATCAAATGAGACACTTTTAAACTTATCATAACCTAGATGAAGCCACATCTCATGTTAATTCAAGTTTAATACCCAGATAGCCTACACGGGTAGGATTAATCATTGGCATTGATTAATTAATTCAATTTGCTTTTGCAAATTCATTCACGTCCAACTTCCACAGTACTGTCCAGTACTGATAGCTCATTAACGTCTATAAATAGATTAAACTTGTCTTTGCAGCTTCCAATATATTCCAAAACCAAATTTAGGAAAATTAGGAAAAACATTTTTCCTTTCAAAATGTTCTAATAATGTGCAAGCCATCAGAGGGGGTAATCCCCACCCGCCCGCTAATTAGTGAACCTCCACCCGCAAATGTATTGATCTCTGACCTCAGCAGCGATACCAACACTAATTATGCCCTTAGTGGAAAAGCAGACAGCACTTTCGAAAATCAACCATCAGGCGCAAGCCTCGTAAATGTTCTCTCCAGTCTAGCCCTGATGTCTTGCCACCCGAGATTGGCATCTGTCCAACACCGCAGTGCACAGCTGAAGCACGAGCAGGTGATGGCAGACATGGAGGGACAGGTGGAGAGAACCAGGAAACTAATGACAAATGCAGAAAATGGAAAAATTCTGCTAGCTATGGAGCTGCGCTTGAAAACTGAACAATTAAATAAAATTGCAAAAACGTATGACGATGAACAAGCACAAGCTCTTCAACAAAATCGTTTTCTACAGGAACAAAATCAAATGCTACAGGAACAACTCGATTTAGCCAAAACTAAATACGATGATGTCCACGCCAAACTAGATAAATCTGAAGAGTTATCTACAAACAGGAGCGCTCAACTTGATAACATGCATGCAGTTATGTTGAACGTTACTCAAAATAACACGGTTCTAATCAAAACGCTGCAGACCAAAGACGATCAGTTAATGAACATAATGTCAAAGTTGGATGACAAATCAGCAGAACTCATTGAAGTCGCTGACCAAATGAATGATGAGAGAACTCAGGTGATGAAGATGGAAATATTGATTTCTAAGCAAGCAGCGGAAATCTCATCACTGAATCTCTCGCTCCGTACTCGAGACCTCTATTTGCAAACCATGACAGATAAGTTTGAGACCGAAAGGAGCAAGTGTGACACTCACGTGTCCAAAATCAGTACTCTAAGCGCTCAAGTGGACTCTGCAATGCAGCAGAATACCACCCTTAGGTACCATCTGGATGAAGTCCAGAATGGTCACGCTCTACAGCGCGACTACCAATCCAAGCAACCGGAGCCCTGTACTCACAGGAGTAAAGACGATAGGTTTCAGACCTTGCCTCCCTCATGTGTCCCTCAGTCTTCTCCTCTTGGCCATTCGGCACTGAGTAATATTGCACCTCTTGGCCAACAACAACAAGGCTTGGCTTCTTCTCTTGGCCTTTCGGCCCCAATCTCTCCACAGGATGAAGCCAACCCTCTCCGCCCGCTTGGCGCGGAATACCTTGACAAACTCGTCAAGTATTTCCCCACCTTTGACCCCGTTCCAGGTCAGCCAAACGATACTGAGACGTTCCTAACTGACATAGAGGACGCGTTGGATGGCTACCCGAACGCTACAGCTTCTGACAGGGTTTACCTGTTGAAGCGAACGTCAAATAGACACGTGACAAGGTTCATTCGTCTACAACAGCAACACGTGCTAAATGACTACGCTAAACTTGCCACAGCTTTGAAAGTAGAATTCAGTGGTTCTGCGACTCGCAAACACAATAGCTCACTGGCTAACACTGTTAAACAAGCTCGGAACGAACACCCACAAGCTTACTATCATAGGCTTCGTTCAGCTTACTTTGGCCTATTCACTGAAACAGGCATGGAAGACCTGTTACCTTTTAAACAAATGTTCCTGTCGAACATGTATCCTACCTTCATTACCTACTTGGGCCCTGCCGCCCACGTTGGCTTGCCTATCTTACAACTCAGAGAGCTTGCAAGCACAGCTTTTGAGGCATCAAAAGTTCACAACGCTAAGAGCCCTGACCACTCGGTTTTGAAGTTTGACCAGGAGCACTCACTCCAGCTAGAGGGTGCATTACCAGGTATTGGAGCGTTGAGAGATGACGCAGAACAACAGTTTCTACCACGAAACCATGATTCCAATAACCTCCGCGGTCGAAATAACTGTAAAGTACGTCGCAATCAACATGACTACCGCTACAATCGACCTGTTCGCTACGTTCCTGCACCCAACCCACACAAAGTGTCAGAGCACAAGGGTAACAAAGGGTTGAAGGACAATCAAAACGTAGACCAATGTTCCCCAGAAGTTCCACTACGGGAAGAACTAAAGCGAGAACAATTTGAGAAAAGGGTAAAAGATAAGTCACAAGGACTAGACGGGGAATTACCGGACACCAGGTCCGCAGGAATTAACACCCTTAGCAAGGACGTTAAAGTTCAAATTTCTCCCGCTCTCATTCAAGACCCTATCCAGGGCCCGCTTGATCAAGAAACAAGCCCCCGGGCTTTGTCTATAGACTCTGATACACAGGTTGCGAAGAAAAAGGTCAAACGCTTCGTTAAAGCCAAGCCCACTCAAAATCGTAAAAGTCAATCTGTTTCCACCTTGAACAGAAATGGCACAACACGTCGTTGCGAAAGACCACTCCACTTTGTGGGGAATATGTCCACTAACCACGAATCTAAACGGCCATACCTGGAAACAGTCCTGGAGGACTGCTTAACGTGTCATGCGCTAATTGATTCGGGTGCGACAATATCACTCATCTCTCAAACATTGTTTGATGATCTAAAAAGGGCTTTGAAGCCAACTAAACGTTGGTTAAAAGTAGAACGATGCGACACTACACTTCGAGGGGTCACTCAGACTACCTCGCCTCTCACATTGAGAGTCATGCTGAAACTACACTTCAAGGACGTATCGCTCATTCACCCTGTGTACGTTACCAGCCTCGAAACCATACCCCTGCTACTTGGAGCAGACTTGATGGATCGGTTACTCCCATTGATGGATTGGAAAACCAACCAGGTATGGTCACAGGCCACCCTGCCTTCTCCACTGACCACACTGTCTTCCCCTAACGCTAGCTGCAACGCAGTCAGTCACGAGGGATATCTGTCAAAAGCACCCCTTGGGAAAAAGACGTTTAAAAACCTCTTGGGGCAGAATCCGATCCAAGGAGATATTACTATATCTCGACACATTCCATCAGCCAACCTGATTGACCATTCTTTTCATGATTTCGAGCCAGCTGTCTCTGTTAATAAGCAACTTCCCTCCTCCGTGCAGTCGTGCAATACGGTAGTTGAGATGAACTCCTCTTGCCCTTCAGACATTTCCGCAAGTACTGCGGCCGTCTCAGCAAGAAAAACATTGATGCGCAGAGTATACTCTGCTTCCGATGATACACCTTCCGCTTTGTTGGGGACTGTCAACCCTTACAATGACACTAATGGCGTCAGTCCAGCAACTGACCCGATGATTCCCACTGGTGAAACACTTTGCGATATCACAGACCGATATCCTCGTCTCAGTTCGCAGGTACTGAAGAGGTTGCCACACGCGGTGGGGACTGACATGCCTCGACAGCCACTGAGCGTTTTGAAGCACAAACACCAGGAGATTTGGTTGAAAGGTTACAGCCATTCTCATAACAACGCGGCCGCTGACAACTCGTACATCGGGTCCGATCTTTTCATTTGCGCCTCGGACACCAACACCACCCGCTGGTGGGGGGGTCCCGAGACACAAAGGGGGGGAATAGTAGCCCAGACCCATGATGAGCCTCATCGAGGCCGGTGGGGGGGTCAAGACTATGGACAACACCGTACGAGGCCGCCAGAGCATAAATCAAATCTAGTTGTAAACTCCTCTATGAGAACATTGAGGAGCAGACAGGCCCCTAGACGGCGATTATCTTAGAGCACATCTAAAAAATAGTACTGAGGTGTACCGCACTGGTCGTAAAGGAAGTCCAGTGGACTTGTCCACCTCCAAAACAAATGGCAATAATAATCATTCCTTGCCATGCGTAGGTTCAACTACAATACAACTAGTAAAATGCTCCAATCATGTGTTCCGGTATTATAATATTTCAAAATAAATCGGTAGGATAACTGGTCCCTTTGAGCACCAGTACCAACACCAGCAACAGTCAGTCTAGCTACAATAAGTAAGGAGGTTAGAGACCTAACCAATCAAATTACCCTTGACAATAGCGACATAGGAGTCACTCAGAGTGCAACACAGGGAAGGGAATCTCCAGTGCACTCTTCCAATGGTTAACACACATGCCACTAATAAATAGAATCCTTCGTTCAGGAGGAAAACTATTAGAATCAACAACCATGATCACACCACGTACGACGGGTCTAATACTTAAAGAGTACTTCCGTCGTGAGGTCAGCTCCTCCGTGGATAACATAGCTATGAAATAGACTTCATACCTATCACCACTACAATAGTGGAAGACACAGTGAATTAGTAAAAACTACTACAGACTCCCTCGACACCAATTCTGACTGACCTCCAGGCATCGACCTGAAAATTTCCTGACTACGTCAGACTCTTTCTGAACAAGTTGTAATCTGCCAAGATACTTGGTTTTCTTCCCTTGACATGCGCGCTTGTTTAAGCATAAACGCACATGCACAACGGAACATCCAATTAGGATTTATGCTAGGATCACTTAAGGGTCCAAGCAAAATACCAGCCTTAGTAAAGTTGAACATTTACTTCTAGGCCTTTGTCTCTACAGCACTCACCAGTTTCCATCCCAGAAGTCCATAGGTCATCCCTGTAGACTGCCCAAAACTAGTGCCTTACAGCTGTAAAGTTATCATATAGTTATCAACTTAGGATAGTGCCTAAGCAACACACCAAGTAGGAAAACCCTAGATATGGCATTAGAGACAATGCCATGATAGTCATTTTGCCAGAACATTGGACGTATATAGAATACAGTCCAATTAGATGATTTTTGTGTGAGAACTATATTTTGTATCTTTTTTTTGTTTATGCTTTCATTCCTTTTCGGTTCAGTTCCTTTGACATTTAGGAAGTGATAGAGCCATAAACAACTTCCCCATACAACATTCACTTAGTGCCACAACGCCGCTCATTGGGGAATGAATGTAATTATATATATATTTCATGAGTGTGTGTGCGTTGTTAACATCTGCCTAAGTTACTGCTCAGATCTTCCAGTCTGGACGACAACCAGACGACGGGTCCGGAACGGCGACCCCAAATCCGGACACCCACGGCCCATCCTTGTGGCGGCATGCCCGCTGTCAGAGAGCCTACCAAGGTAAACCACCAAGGGGGGGACCGCAACGGCGATCACCAACCAGGACATCCCCTGGCCCTCCCTGGGGTACTTTGCAGCTTCCAGGGAACCTACCAAGGTACATCACTAGAAGGGACCTCAACGGCGATCACCAACCGGACATCAACTGCCATCCTTGTGGTGGACTGCTCCGCTTTCAGAGAAGCCTACCAAGTTCAACCACCAGAGGGGACTGCAACGATGATCTACAAGCAGGACACCACGTGTTCATGATTTTATGTTGATTTGTAACTTGCAGGACAAACAAGATCCAAACCACCAGGGGGGGTATGTCATGACGTTGCCTGCGTGGGTATAGCAAACCCCATCCCCCTCTCCCTGCCTCTCCACCACAACCCATGCGGTGATCACAGAGAGATGTCGTAAATTCCTGAGAATCTCCCCACCACAAACAGTATTAAGACAGAGGGTAAACTTTCAGGACAAAGGAATTCTCTTCCACCTCACAGAACTTGAGGTACGAACATATTTCATGTTCCTGCCAAAGTAGGAAAGATTGGTGAAGATCCTAGCTATTAACATGTCCATTTGTCCCCATGTGGGAATCTCAGGAGAGACTGTGGGACCACATTACCATACCGCTGTTTATATAATAACCTCAGATATGAGGTTTACATCTGTTTGTTGTATAAAATGAATGAGTGAGTATGATACTGTTTGTATAATTGTGTAATATGATTTTGGACTGTTTAATTAAGAAAAATACAAATACCTTTTTGATTTGAACTAAATCCAAGGACCGCCCTGAGCCCAGTATGGGTCAGAGACCATGGGACCACCCCTCTCTGCTATCTGAATAAAACCCAACTCCTAAGAAATTACCATTAAGGCCATGTTTCTCTCAATCACGAGAGGACAAAGGTTTGAGAACAGACTGCTGAATCTTTTAACCATCCCACGTGGTTAAAACTCTTATACGAATCATAACAAGTCTTTGATATTGACTTCTAGTCTGCAGCTAGGAATTCGGTATCATTGAACGCGAAGAAAGACAACCGCCGAAACAATCATTCTTTAACGAATGTCCATCTGAACAATACACAACCGAGACAGAACTTCACTCCAACCAAAACGAACTTCTCTCCAACGACACACACACTGGACGTAACTATATATATATTGATTGCAATTGTTCCCGAATGAGTGAGCGTTCATGTGTAAGGATTAGCATGTAAATTGTTATAATTATGGACTCTGTAGTGAATTCTTAGTCGAACGCAACTTTCCCTTTGTCTAACAGCCGCCATGCCGGTTTAGCCCACTAGGGCATATTCCTTCCACCATTTCATGTAACTATTTTAAGTTTGTTTGTTTATGCATTTCTGTGAATTAATTAGTTAGTAATAAATAAATGATTTAAGACAATTGATGTATGGATGACTCATAGTGAAGACTGGGTTCGTGCAGATCAGCGATTTACGACGTTTGGAATGAGACTGACGAAAGGTAGAATAAATACAAATTGAATTAGAAGACCATTGATCAGATAGTAAAATATCGGAAAGGTTATATTGGGAAATAATAACCTTGTAATCTAATAACTTTCCCTGGTGCCCTCGAATTCATAGTTAATTAGTTACGCTATTACTCAAGTGGTCGCGTAATCCCTAATTATAGGAATCTATGATAAAAACTAGTAAGTCTTCAATTTAACGATAGCAAAGACACGACAGCTAATAGATTTACATATTGTGTCTTCCCTGTAAAACATTTTAAAAATCTGAAATGGTGGCTTTATTCACAAGATCTGTATCTTTCATCTGGTGTCTTGGACTTGTGATTTAATGATATTTAGATGCTAGTATTTACTTGTGACGCTATGCTAGGCTATGCTAGTCAGCTTTTTTACTGTGGGGGGTGCTCCCGGATCCGGGATTCATAGCAACTAAAAGTTAATCGACCTGAGCTCTAGAACAGGTTTGTAAAGTTTCAGAACTCTAGGTCTGACAGTTCTTTAAAAGTTGGAACAAAAGTAACTATTGCAGGCACTGTCTGCCTCTAAGCCCCTCAGTGTGTCACTCCATCCTTTCTGTGTGGGTGTGTAAATTTTTCCTTGAACTCTGATGGGATGAATGACTGATTTACAGTTCATGAGGGTTGCCTATTCACATAAAGCACGGTGAATTATGGCACTTCCGGTTGGCACAGGAAGCTGAAAGTAAACACATATCCTCATTGGAGTGGGCTTTTACAGAATCCTGAGTTTTAAGTTTATACGTTAAGAACTCACTGATTTACATAGGGTTGAATGCACTATTTCTCTCAAACTGCTGGTTGGGTATGGCAAACACTTTTAGGGTGATTTAACCACTTCCGGTTGCTCCAGGAAGCTTAGAATCGACACAGGTAGACCTCATAGTGGCCTGATGGATTGTCATCGAAGACAGGTTCATAAGGCATTATTAACCCACATAGGCTTCAGGTTGAATTTAGGGGAGCAGGCAATGTATTCCTATGGGGAGACATGTCATTGTAAACTGTTTGATGTAAACACCTTCTTTTAACTGTTAAGGGTTAATGCCACACGGTCAATGTTAGGCTTGCACAGATCGGGAGGACCTTAGGAACGTTCCTGAGGTCAAATTGTGCTTCTAACCTTAACGGTTCTCTCTCTGTCTCCCAAAAGCAAAAAAATATGAAATTGAGGTCAAAGGGTCATTTGGGTCCTTCTTCTTGTCCCTGTCGCTGCACTCAGACCGAGCTAGCTACGGTCAAGCGGGGCATCTCGTTGAAATCGGCACGGCCTGGAGATAATGGCAATGCCATTGCAGGCTTTGTGTGTCTTTAAGCGCCGTACTTTTTCACTCCATCCTTTTATCCCCTTTTCTTCGTGGTATCCAATCGCTAGTAATTACTATCTTGTCTCATCACTACAACTCCCGTATGGGCTCAGGAGAGACGAAGGTCGAAAGCCACGCGTCCTCCGAAGCACAACCCAACCAAGCCGCACTGCTTCTTAACACAGCGGCGCCTCCAACCCGGAAGCCAGCCGCACCAATGTGTCGGAGGAAACACCGTGCACATGGCCCCCTTGGCTAGCGCGCACTGCCCCCGGCCCGCCACAGGAGTCGCTGGAGCGCGATGAGACAAGGATATCCCTACCGGCCAAACCCTCCCTAACCCGGACGACGCTAGGCCAACGGACCTCCCGGTCGCGGCCGGCTGCGGCAGAGCCTGGGCGCGAACCCAGAGACTCTGGTGGCACAGCTAGCACTGCGATGCAGTGCCCTAGACCACTGTGCCACCCGGGAGGCAGATCTGACCTTTTTAACCCTTCGAAACTGACCCTATGGCACCATTTGAAGGTACTTCCGGTTGACATAGGAAGCTGAAAGTGAACACATATCCTCCTTGGGGTAGGCTCTTATATAATATTGAGTTTTAAGTCTTTATGTTAAGAACTTACTTATTTACAGAGGGTTAAATGAGTGTGTGTTATTTCATCAAATCACATAAAATCACAGAATTCTGGCAGAGCTTCGAGACCCACTCAAAAAATGTTCGTCTGAACACACTGCAACTGGATCTGTATTTAATTTTTTTTTAACTCCTTTTTGTGAACATTACCAATTTGTCAATGTACGATTTCTCTTAAATTACGATAGATAAATGGCTGGTTCTTTTTTTCCTGACACCGTATGCTTATGTACTTTGACGTGAAGCGGTCAAATTAGCACCCTACTTTGCGTTTTTGACCTTTAATCCCAGAAAAATGGCCATAACTCAAAAAGCGTTGAGGCCTCGACGCCATCTTGTTCGGGGCCAACTGTCCATTACGTCTTCGAAATATTTTCAGTTTAGGAGAAAAGGCCACATGCATTTGCAATGTGCTTGTGCATTTGCAATATTATTTATTTTCCCTCTGGTGGGAATTTCCGAGACTGCGGAAAAATGACCAAAATGTGTTATTTTTATAAAACGGAAACCGAACGTCCGAGAGATTTAGTTTGATGACTTCCTGAAAGATCTCTCCCCCGCGCACGGCCCGACGCGTCAGCGAATTTTAGAAACGTTGCAGGACGTCTAGTAAGGGACCGTACATTTGCAATGTGGCGTTTCTCACTAACCATATGGTGAGTGCTAAAATGTTCCCTTAAGGTATGGAAAGGCCTTAGAAAGGCCATAAGTGTAAGCCAACATAATTCATTATTTTACATTAACATGTAATACATGCATTATGAAGAAAATGGTGTAATTTAGGCTCCACGAAATATGAAATGGGTTATGAAGAAAATCGTGTATGGTTGCCTACATGACAAAAAGGCGTTCTGATTACAAGTGCACCAGTATCCAAAGTATTAAGCGAAATTAAGCACAGAAAACAGCATTGGCATTAATAAAACAATATTTCCCACGAATTAAGTCGCACGTAAATGTGCGTCTTTTCTCAAAAATTCTGTTCAGCAAGTCTAAAACAGTACATATAGGCATACAATGACACATTTTAAAACATGGTTAAACAAAGACAACATTTCTGTATATTCATGACGTTGAATTAGCCATTAAGAAGAACAAAAATGAAATACAAATTATCGCGTCTACATGGTTGTTGAAACGGCTTGTGTAGCCTACTGGTTAAATTCGTGTCTTTTCGCACGAATTAAGTAGCACAGAAATTTGTGTATTTTCAAACGAATTGAACCACCCCAAAAATGCACAAAAACGCACGAAATCTGCTGAAATACATTTTGTACATATATGCGCGAATTGAATGTGAGACTGTGTTGTGTGAACAGCAGTTTGTCTTCTTCAAGGCTACAAATTAAATCCGTTTCTTTACTTTTATCAATTCTCTCCCCAAATGTTCTCAAGGTAGGTTGGATTTTGATGTTTAGCTGTTTTTCAAATTATCCAGAATTTTCATATCATAGATCTCCCACAATATCTCTGGCATAGAGGTCAACATTTCACATTCCAAAATGAACATGAAATCAGCTTGAATTCAGTTTGATGTCCTAGTATGAATCATTCTGTGATTTTTAGACTGTTCCAATAGTAGCACTGCTTACATCCCTTTCCCTAGATGTACATTAGTAATGAATGTGATGAACAGTCATTCCAATATGATGTATGGTATTTCATTAAATTATGTAATGAGACAGAAATTCAATGAACAATAATAACTAATGCATTCTGTTTTACATGATCATTATTCATGACTCTCCATCTTGGATAATGGATGATCAGCATTAGGTGAGTAATTACTTATTAGTCTGTTTTGTTTACTGACAACCAAAAACACAAGACAAAGAACAGACCAGAGTGTTAATCTGATACTATAAAAACTACAGGCCTTGTGAACAGCAGTGTGTCTTTTTCAAGGCTACAAATTAAATCAGTTTCTTTACATTTATCAATACTCTCCCCAAATGTTCTCAAGGTAGGTTGGATTAAGATGTATAGATGTTCTTCAAATTATCCAGAATTTTCATATCATAGATCTCCCACAATATATCTGCCATAGATGTCAATATTTCACATTCCAAAATGAACATGAAATCAGCTTGAATTCAGTTTGATGTCCTAGTATGAATCATTCTGTGATGTTTAGACTGTTCCAATAGTAGCACTGCTTACATCCCTTTCCCTAGATGTACATTAGTAATGAATGTGATGAACAGTCATATCAATATGATGTATGATATTTGATTGAATAATGTAATGTGACTGAAATTGGATTGAACGTTACTGTAATAACTCATACATTTTGTTATACATGATCAATATTCATTCCTCTCCATCTTGGATAATGGATGATCAGGAGCATTACCATAAACCTCCCACAATATATCTGCCATATAGCTCAACATTTCACACACCAACATTAAAATAGAATCAGCTTGAATTCAGCTTGATGTCTTATTATGAAGCATTCAGTCATTCTCAGACTGCTCACATAGTAGTGCTGCTTACATCCCTTTCCCTAGATGTACATTAGTAATGAATGTGATGGACAGTCATTCCAATATGATGTATGGTATTTCATTAAATTATGTAATGAGACAGAAATTCAATGAACAATAATGACTAATGCATTCTGTTTTACATGATCATTATTCATGACTCTCCATCTTGGATAATGGATGATCAGTAATGGGTGAGTAATTACTTTTTTTTCTGTTTTGTTTATTGACAACCAATAACACAAGACAAAGAACAGACCAGAGTGTTAATCTGATACTATAAAAACTACAGGCCTTGTGAACAGCAGTGTGTCTTCTTCAAGGCTACAAATTAAATCAGTTTCTTTACATTTATCAATACTCTCCCCAAATGTTCTCAAGGTAGATTGGATTATGATGTCAGATGTTCCTCAAATTCTACTGAATGTATATTCCATAGAACCCTGCCTCCTGACACAATATCCTGTATCTGCCATAGAGCCCAATGCTGCTTATCACTAACAATGAACATAATCATTTGATCAGAGATAGGATAACAAAACAACATTATTTATGAAGTTAACCAGATATCATTGGTGCCCACAGTCACTACATGAGAGAGGCTTTAGTAACAGGAGAAATATGATTGGTTGGTTCTGTTGGTTCTGTATATAGTGATGTAGTCTCCCACACAGAACTCACCTCTCTGTTTTACACCATAGCCTCAGGATCAGAGTATTTACAACATGAGACCCAGGAGGACAAGCTGAAGAGGGAGGCATCAGCTGGTGAGCTTGGTAAGTATGAGAGAGTCTGGAGGAGAGAGGATTGAATCAGGGAACATGAGTGATGTCATTCAGTGTTTCAGACTAATTCATTTGTAATGTATCAAATAGTCAATAGACCAGTTGATGATTGGTTCAGCTCAGATAACTGTTGACTGGAGGAAATAATTACTAATAATTGTACCACCTCCATCAAATGATAATGTCTTTATAGGCATACTATTGAATGAATTAATAAATACTTATTCAAACAACCTATTAAATATGTTAATTGCTCTCTCTCAGAGTTGAAGATGTTAAAAGAATTAAGAGAGAAATTAAGACAGAGGATGAAACGACTAGAGGAGAAAGACACACAACTGGATGATATGAACCCGGAAGTGAGAGAGAAAGAGAGACTCCTGGAGAAGAAGAACCAGATAATGGGACAGAGGGAGAAACTATTAGAAGAGAAAGAAAACCAACTGGAAGAGAAAGACAAGCAACTAAAGGATAGAGACATTCAACTAGAGGCACTGAGAAAGAACCTGCAGGACAAGAACAGCCAAGTAGAGAACTTCAGAGTCCTGCTGCAGGAAAAAGACCTTCAACTAGAGGACAGAAACTATAGACTGGGAGAGAAGTACAGACTACTAGAAGAGAGAGACAAACTACTGGCAGAGAGAGACAAACAACTGAAGGGAAAAGATAGTGAAATAAAGGAGAAGCAGATTGAACTAGGAGACAAAGACAAAAAAATTAAGGATAAAGACCTTCAACTAGAGGACAGAAACTATAGACTGGGGGAGAAGGACAAACTACTGGAAGAGAAAGAGAACCAACTAAAGGAAAGAGACCTTCAACTAGAGGACAGCAACCACAGACTGGGAGAGAAGGACAGACTACTGGAAGAGAAAGAGAACCAACTAAAGGAAAGAGACCTTCAACTAGAGGACAGAAACTATAGACTGGGGGAGAAGGACAGACTACTGGAAGAGAGAGACAGACTACTGGAAGAGAAAGAGGACCAACTAAAGGAAAGAGACCTTCAACTAGAGGACAGAAACTATAGACTGGGGGAGAAGGACAGACTACTGGAAGAGAGAGACAGACTACTGGAAGAGAAAGAGGACCAACTAAAGGAAAGAGACCTTCAACTAGAGGACAGAAACTATAGACTGGGGGAGAAGGACAGACTACTGGAAGAGAAAGACAAACTACTGGAAGAGAAAGACAAACTACTGGAAGAGAGAGACAAAGTACTGGAGGGAAAAGAGAACAAACTAAAAGAGAGGAGACAGGAAGTAGAAGAGAAAGATAACCTACTAGAGGAGAGAGAGAAGCAGTTAAAGGAAAGAGACAAACAGGTGGAGGATGTCAACAATGAAAATGCTGAACTGGGTAAGATTATTCACACCATTAATACATTTAGTCTTCTGTACTTTCCTCAATTCTCAGGTTATTGTCGACTCTCCACTGAGTTGTGAATATTGTTGTCCATCACTTCATACTTTCCCTCTGCATCATATTTCTGTCTAAAGTCTTTAACACAGAATTCAGATCCTAGTCCTCCTTTGTTATTTCAGCTCAACAGATATGTGATGTGAAGACTGAGGTAGAGAGACTGAGAAGAGAGATCTCAGCCCAGATGACTGGTGAGTGAGATATGTGATACTTAACATTTCAATAGAAACCCAGAACTCCCCTTCAGTAGGTCTATGTGCCTTCATGTGTCACTGAGGTAATTGTTCCCATTCTAAATGGTTGTTCTATTATTTTAGAACCTGGAGAGACATCAGATACAGGTTCCATACTCCCAGTCAGGAGGAGACACAGCAAGGAGCTTCCTCCATCCAGTGAGTTATCAGTATTGTCCTGTTGTCTCCTACTGTTTCTAGTCTATAGTGGACCATCCTTCACTTAGTGAGTTCAAATCAAATCAAATCAAAATCAAATCAAATTTTATTAGTCACATACACATGGTTAGCAGATGTTAATGCGAGTGTAGCGAAATGCTTGTGCTTCTAGTTCCGACAATGCAGTAATAACCAACAGTAATCTAACCTAACAATTCCACACTACTACCTTACACACACACACAAGTGTGAAGGGATAAAGAATATGTACATAAAGATATATGAATGAGTGGTGGTACAGAACGGCATGGCAGATGCAGTAGATGGTATAGAGTACGGTATATACGTATGAGATGAGTACTGTAGGGTATGTAAACATAAAGTGGCATAGTTTAAAGTGGCTAGTGGTACATGTATTGCATAAAGATGGCAAGATGCAGTAGATGATATAGAGTACAGTATATACATATGAGATGGGTAATGTAGGGTATGTAAACATTGTATTAAGTGGCATTGCTTAAAGTGGCTAGTGGTACATTTTTACATAATTTCCATCAATTCCCATTTTTAAAGTGGCTGGAGTTGAGTCAGTATGTTGGCAGCGGCCGCTAAATGTTAGTGGTGGCTGTTTAACAGTCTGATGGCCTTGAGATAGAAGCTGTTTTTCAGTCTCTCGGTCCCTGCTTTGATGCACCTGTACTGACCTCGCCTTCTGGATGATAGCGGGGTGAACAGGCAGTGGCTTGGGTGGTTGTTGTCCTTGATGATCTTTATGGCCTTCCTGTGACATCGGGTGGTGTAGGTGTCCTGGAGGGCAGGTAGTTTGCCCCTGGTGATGCGTTCTGCAGACCTCACTACCCTCTGGAGAGCCTTACGGTTGTGGGCGGAGCAGTTGCCGTACCAGGCGGTGATACAGCCCGACAGGATGCTCTCGATTGTGCATCTGTAGAAGTTTGTGAGTGCTTTTGGTGACAAGCCGAATTTCTTCAGCCTCCTGAGGTTGAAGAGGCGCTGCTGCGCCTTCTTCACAACGCTGTCTGTGTGGGTGGACCAATTCACTTTGTCCGTGATGTGTACACCGAGGAACTTAAACTTTCCACCTTCTCCACTACTGACCCGTCGATGTGGATAGGGGGGTGCTCCCTCTGCTGTTTCCTGAAGTCCACAATCATCTCCTTTGTTTTGTTGACGTTGAGTATGAGGTTATTTTCCTGACACCACACTCCGAGGGCCCTCACCTCCTCCCTGTAGGCCGTCTCGTCGTTGTTGGTGATCAAGCCTACCACTGTAGTGTCATCCGCAAACTTGATGATTGAGTTGGAGGCGTGCATGGCCACGCAGTCGTGGGTGAACAGGGAGTACAGGAGAGGGCTCAGAACGCACCCTTGTGGGGCCCCAGTGTTGAGGATCAGCGGGGTGGAGATGTTGTTACCTACCCTCACCACCTGGGGGCGGCCCGTCAGGAAGTCCAGGACCCAGTTGCACAGGGCGGGGTCGAGACCCAGGGTCTCGAGCTTGATGACGAGTTTGGAGGGTACTATGGTGTTAAATGCTGAGCTGTAATCGATGAACAGCATTCTCACATGGGTATTCCTCTTGTCCAGATGGGTTAGGGCAGTGTGCAGTGTGGTTGCGATTGCGTCGTCTGTGGACCTATTGGGTCGGTAAGCAAATTGGAGTGGGTCTAGGGTGTCCGGTAGGGTGGAGGTGATATGGTCCTTGACTAGTCTCTCAAAGCACTTCATGATGACGGAAGTGAGTGCTACGGGGCGGTAGTCGTTTAGCTCAGTTACCTTAGCTTTCTTGGGAACAGGAACAATGGTGGCCCTCTTGAAGCATGTGGGAACAGCAGACTGGGATAAGGATTGATTGAATATGTCCGTAAACACACCAGCCAGCTGGTCTGCGCATGCTCTGAGGACGCGGCTGGGAATGCCGTCTGGGCCTGCAGCCTTGCGAGGGTTAACACGTTTAAATGTTTTACTCACCTCGGCTGCAGTGAAGGAGAGCCCGCAGGTTTTGGTAGGGGGCCGTGTCAGTGGCACTGTATTGTCCTCAAAGCGGGCAAAAAAGTTGTTTAGCCTGTCTGGGAGCAAGACATCCTGGTCCTCGACGGGGCTGGTTTTCTTTTTGTAATCCGTGATTGACTGTAGACCCTGCCACATACCTCTTGTGTCTGAGCTGTTGAATTTCGACTCGATTTTGTCTCTGTACTGAGACTTAGCCTGTTTGATTGCCTTGCGGAGAGAATAGCTACACTGTTTGTATTCGGTCATGCTTCCGGTCACCTTGCCCTGGTTAAAAGCAGTGGTTCGCGCTTTCAGTTTCACGCGAATGCTGCCGTCAATCCACGGTTTCTGGTTTGGGAATGTTTTTATCGTTGCTGTGGGTACGACATCGTCAATGCACTTCCTAATGAACTCGCTCACCGAATCAGCATATTCGTCAATATTGTTGTTGGACGCGATGCGGAACATATTCCAATCCGCGTGATCGAAGCAGTCTTGAAGCGTGGATTCAGATTGGTCGGACCAGCGTTGAACAGACCTGAGCGCGGGAGCTTGTTGTTTGAGTTTCTGTTTGTAGGCAGGAATCAACAAAATGGAGTCGTGGTCAGCTTTTCCGAAAGGGGGGCGGGGGAGGGCCTTATAAGCGTCGCGGAAATTAGTATAACAATGGTCTAGTGTTTTTCCAGCCCTGGTAGCGCAATCGATATGCTGATAGAATTTAGGGAGTTTTGTTTTTAGATTAGCCTTGTTAAAATGCCCAGCTACGATGAATGCAGCCTCAGGGTGTGTGGTTTCCAGTTTACAAAGAGTCAGATAAAGTTCGTTCAGGGCCATCGATGTGTCTGCTTGGGGGGGAATGTATACGGCTGTGATTATGATTGACGAGAATTCCCTTGGTAGATAATGCGGTCGACATTTGATTGTGAGGAGTTCTAGATCAGGTGAACAGAACGACTTGAGTTCTTGTGTGTTGTTATGATGATCACACCACTTCTCGTTAATCATAAGGCATACCCCCCCGCCCCTCTTCTTACCGGAAAGATGTTTGTTTCTGTCGGCGCGATGCATGAAGAAACCAGCTGGCTGCACCGACTCCGTTAGCGTCCCTTGAGTTAGCCATGTTTCCGTGAAGCAGAGCACGTTGCAATCCCTGATGTCTCTCTGGAATGCTACCCGTGCTCGGATTTCATCAACCTTATTGTCAAGAGACTGGACATTGGCGAGTAGTATGCTAGGGAGTGGAGCGCGATGTGCCCGTCTCCGAAGCCTGACCACGAGACCGCCACGTTTTCCCCTTTTTCGGCGTCGCACAGGGTCGCCGGCTGGGATCAGATCCATTGTATTGTGTGGAAGGCAAAACACTGGATCCGTTTCGGGAAAGTCATATTCCTGGTAGGAACGATGATGAGTTGACGTTAATCGTATATTCAGTAGTTCCTCCCGACTGTATGTAATGAAACCTAAGATTACCCGGGGAACCGATGTAAGAAATAACACGCAAAAAAACAAAATACTGCATATTTTCCAAGGAACACGAAGCGAGGCGGCCATCTCTTTTCGGCGCCGGAAGTTGTTATCACTATTGTCCTGTTGTCTCCTACTGTTTCTAGTCTATAGTGGACCATCCTTCACTTAGTGAGTTATCACTATTGTCCTGTTGTCTCCTTCTGTTTCTAGTCTATAGTGGACCATCCTTCACTTAGTGAGTTATCAATATTGTCCTGTTGTCTCTTACTGTTTCTAGTCTATAGTGGACCATCCTTCACTTAGTGAGTTATCACTATTGTCCTGTTGTCTCCTACTGTTTCTAGTCTATAGTGGACCAACCTTCACTAAGTAAGTTATCACTATTGTCCTGTTGTCTCCTACTGTTTCTTGTCTATAGTGGACCATCCTTCACTTAGTGAGTTATCACTATTGTCCTGTTGTCTCCTACTGTTTCTAGTCTATAGTGGACCATCCTTCACTTAGTGAGTTATCACTATTGTCCTGTTGTCTCCTACTGTTTCTAGTCTATAGTGGACCATCCTTCACTTTGTGAGTTATCAATATTGTCCTGTTGTCTCCTACTGTTTCTAGTCTATAGTGGACCATCCTTCACTTAGTGAGTTATCAATATTGTCCTGTTGTCTCCTACTGTTTCTAGTCTATAGTGGACCATCCTTCACTTAGTGAGTTATATATGTTGTCTCAAACTGTCATCAATCTTGATATTCTCTATTTTCTCCAATAATCTATATTTCACTCTGATGTGTGATGTATTTGTAGTTTGTTTATAGTATGTTTTTAATGTGTCTCTGATGAGTCAGTATGTTGACCAGTTCTCTATGTTGTGTTACAGTGGGAGGAGAGACCTCAGATACAGACCCCACACTTCCACTGAGGAGGAGAAACAGCATGAATTTAACTCCTCCACTTAGTGAGTTATGGATGTAGATTATATTATATTTGACTCTGTTGTACATCCTCCAGATAGTGAGTTATGGATGTAGATTATATTATATTTGACTCTGTTGTTCATCCTCCAGAGAGTCAGTGTGTTGATCAGTGCTGTGTGTTGTGTTGCAGTGGGAGGAGAGAGCAGCAGTCCAGACTCCCCAGTGTCTCCCAAATAACAGAACTGGAGAGACGGGTGAAAGAAGAGGGATGAGGAGAAGAAAATAGAGCTGGAGAAGGAGCTGAAGAGGGAGTCTGATAGGAGGGAGAAGATGGAGAGAAAGATGGAGAGATTTAGAGAGAAGACAGAGAATGAGAGGAGGGAGATGGAGGAGAGACACAGACAGGAGATAGAGGAGATGATGGAGAACTATGAAGGAGAGGCCAGAGTTGAAGCAGAGAGAAACCTGATGAAGATAGTCCTACCTGAGTTACAGAGGAACATGATGATCTCACAGACAAAGATGCAGAGGGAGTTCAGCAGACAGATGGAGCAGAAGAATAGACAGATGGAGGAGAGAGGTGGAGAGACTGAGACAGAACTTGAAAGAGGTCAGTGAAGCTCACTCAGTGTTGCAGAAGAGACTGGAAGGAGAGGGGAGAGGTCAGAGGGCACTGATAGGGTTGATGGGCTGGGTCGGGAGAAACTCATCAAGTTGGCTTCTCCACAATCTGACATGATTCACCATCACCGTCTATGTGTAGAACCAGACCAGGTCTACTGTCCACTGTACCGTGGTGAGTGACCATGGATCATGGTGATCATGGGGAAAACAGGTCAGAATAATGTCTGGTCCAGTCTACAGTGTCTAGAGAAGGAGGGGAGGGAGGTCTGTAAAGATCTTGATGAGACGTAAAACAGAATTCCAAACCAACGTAGATTATTGACCTTTGCACTGCAGCCTTTTAGAATGGAGAGGGTTGTGGGGGGTCAGGAGGTCAGTGGGCGGAGTCAGAGACTGAGAACTCTAAAGATCTGAGTGAGACTTTTACTCAGTGTTTGAGGAGGTCTACTATTGAACAGAGAGAACCATGCTGTATCTGAGTGAGACTTTTACTCAGTGTTTGAGGAGGTCTACTATTGAACAGAGAGAACCATGCTGTATCTGAGTGAGACTTTTACTCAGTGTTTGAGGAGGTCTACTATTGAACAGAGAGAACCATGCTGTATCTGAGTGAGACTTTTACTCAGTGTTTGAGGAGGTCTACTATTGAACAGAGAGAACCATGCTGTATCTGAGTGAGACTTTTACTCAGTGTTTGAGGAGGTCTACTATTGAACAGAGAGAACCATGCTGTATCTGAGTGAGACTTTTACTCAGTGTTTGAGGAGGTCTACTATTGAACAGAGAGAACCATGTTGTATTTACCATACAGTACTTCCTGTTCTTAATCAATCAAATTGTTTCATGTTGAAACTTTATGTAGCCTCCGCGATGGCCGGATCCGGGGTCTGGGCGGGGGGCTACGACCTACACCGGAGCCGCCACCGACACTCATCACCCCCTTACCCTCCACATTTGGTTTCCGGATTTGGGTGGGGGGGGGGGGGGGGGTACTGTCACGTCCTGACCATAGAGAGCCCTTGTTTCTCTATGGTGTAGTAGGTGAGGGCGCGACTAGGGGGTATTCTAGTTTAAAATGTCTATGTTGTGTTCTAGTTTATATTTTCTATGTTGGTGTTTTGTATGGTTCCCAATTACAGGCAGCTGGTAATCGTTGTCTCTAATTGGGGATCATATTTAATTAACTGTTTTTCCCACCTGTGTTTGTGGGATATTGTTTTGTGTTTGTGCACCACGTAGTCACGTTTCGTTGATCGTTTTCTGATTTATTGTTTTTTGCATAAGTTTCACTTTGAAATAAATATGTGGAACTCAACATCCGCTGCACCTTGGTCCCGTCCTTACGACAACCGTGACAGTAGCAGTATCAGGTACGACCCCTGACCTCTGACCTGTCAGTCAGATAAGAAGGGTCCTGGGAGAAACAGATGTGAGAGGAGCTGAGAACTTAATGGATGGAGACACTGGTTCTGTTAAAGTTCATGGACCTTTGAAGTGACTGTTACCAGAACACACACATCCAGTGTCTCCCATTCACACCATTAGTGTTTAATGGACAAGTCACAGTCTCTGACCTTTGTCCAGACATTCACTAACTGTCATTCACTGTCTTGTGAAAGGTTACCAACTGTCTGATCTTCAGGATTGGGTGGATTTATTTAACGGGTTACAAGAAAACTCCAAGGGCTGGTTTCCCGGACACAGATGAAGAATCTCCATTGAAAGTGATTTGTAGTCAAGGACTCGGCTGATTCCCTAAGAGCTTTAAATGGCTCCTTGTGGTCCGGTGAACCAAGCTGGTGTAATAAGTCACCATATCTCAGACCTGAAGACTTGTGTAAGCTAACACAGTCTTGTGGTCCGGTGAACCAAGCTGGTGTAATAAGTCACCATATCTGAGACCTGAAGACTTGTGTAAGCTAACACAGTCTTGTGGTCCGGTGAACCAAGCTGGTGTAATAAGTCACCATATCTCAGACCTGAAGACTTGTGTAAGCTAACACAGTCTTGTGGTCCACATGAGCCTTTGGTTCCAACCCAATCTGTCCGTAAGAGTTGTTTAATGTTGAGGAGAGTGAGAGAGTCTACAGACCAGACTCCACATGGTTTCTGACCCCAGACTCTGAAGTGATTGTACAGACATGTGGAATATAAATGAGGTCATTGAGACAGCGACTAAAAGAAAACATGGCCACTACTTTTGGTGATGTTATTACTTGGAGTGGTTGGGATATTTGTCTGTTGTGTTGTTGACCAGGATTAGCATGGGTCAAGACACTGGAATTCCTGAAACCATAAATAACATATAATAATGGTTTGTGAAGTTACTTCTGATGAAAGTTATAAATGTTCATTTAAAGTCAGTTGACTTCAGAACATCAATGAATCATATTCTTGATTTCCTGTCTGACTCCCTGTCATACACACACAGTCTATTCAGGACAGGGGGGGGGGGGGGGGGTTGTGTGTTGAATGCTGGGGTTTGTGTGATGACATTATACACAGGCATGTCTAAGTCTAACACTGGCTCTCAGACAGGAAGTGGCAGCCACACCTTAACAATAATACATGCTTTTTATACAGAGCTTTTCACTGAGGCTCAATGCACTTTACATGGAATGGTAACCTACTACATTCAACATCAACTAACCACTCTCTCTGGCCCTGAGAGCTCTCTCCATCTCCACCAGGACTCTGAAGAGACATTCTGTACTGACGGCATTGGATTTCAATAGTGTCCCCATAGTGCCAGAATGATGTTTCTATGTACTGTAGTTGAATGTTAGCTTGGGTACTTGACTTTCTGCTTTCAGTAATACTTTATAGATGTAGTTTTTCAACAACAATCTGGCTAAAAGCCCATCTTCTGGCTCACAGGTTTGGTTCAGACAGTCATGTTTTCAGCGCTCTGTAACGTTCTGATCTATCAAGCAGAGTTTTTGCAAAGCAAAGTTTCAGCTTTAATTCAGCCACTAAGCGGAGCATCTTGTAAAGTTCCTGTAATGTGTTTATTTTAACCAATCAGACGTTACAGAGGAAACACAGAGAGCTGTCTGAGACCTGGGGTCTGCTCTGCTATGCTCTCTACTACACCATGCCCCCTACCCTACACACACACACACACACACACACACTCACACACGAGAGGGAGCAGAGTTCATAGTGCCTGCCAATACTCCAAACACACACACACCACTAAAACACAACTCCTGAATACTCCAAACACACACACCACTAAACACAACTCCTGAATACTCCAAACACACACACCACTAACACACAAGTCCTGAATACTACAAACACACACACCACTAAAGCATAAGTGATGGAGATGAGGGAGGTGAAGGTGAGGGAGAAGGAGAAAATGAGTTAGAAGGTGAGGGGTGGAAAGAAGAAAAGAGTGAGGACGTTCAGGGTGAGGGGTGATGAGAAGGAAAGGTTGCTGATGGAGGAGGTGAGTGAAGAGGAGAGGAGGCTGGTGAGAGGTGAGGAGAGGGGACAGGTGAGAGGTGAGGAGAGGGGACAGGTGAGAGGTGAGGAGAGTGGACAGGCGAGAGGTGAGGAGAGGGGACAGGTGAGAGGTGAGGAGACCACTACAATATGCATTACTGTCAGTGTTAAGTTATAAATATATTTATACCACAGCATTGTTGAATTCTAGAATGGGCATTAAAACCAGTTCAGAAAGAAAACGTCACGTAGAAATACGGTTAACCATTTATTTAGTAATGAATAATGCCTTGGTGATATAGGCTCTGCTCATTCAGGGTAGCTCACTGCCCAAGCAAAGTGAAGGGGTTAAACCAAGGTCTCATACCTTTTAAAGGGTTAATAAATGGTGTTATGATAAACTGTAAGGTCTCCTCTTCTAGGAGACCTCTGTGTGTGTATTAACACCTGTTCTGAGTGTTGTGCCCTTCAGACACTATCAGAAGGTAGAAACCAGTCTACGTTCATACTCCTCCTGTCTGGGCCCCACCTGGCTATCTGAGGTTCTGACAATACGACTGGTTTTCTGAGAACACAAGGCTGCCGCAGGCCTGATGATAAACAGACACCTGTCAGAAGATGCTTGGACTCGTTCACCTTGTTATGACCCGATACTTGTGATGAAAGGTCAAGTTTCAGTCAAACCCACTTCTGAGATCTTAATTGCTGATAAGATAGACCTGATCATCTGTTGAAGAAATTGATGAACAAAAGCATCAATATAAAATAGCCTACAGCAGTGAGTGTGGTAAGCTATACCAAAGCCCCCAGCAGGAACACAGAACCTAACAGGTGGAGTCTGGGGTGGTGCTGGGAGCAAGAAGACAGAACCTAACAGGTGGAGTCTGGGGTGGTGCTGGGAGCAAGAAGACAGAACCTAACAGGTGGAGTCTGGGGTGGTGCTGGGAGCAAGAAGACAGTGCATAGTAGCAGTAGCAGTAGCAGCAGCAGAGTTTCTGCAGATAAATGTGTGCTTTAGTATTATTGTCTTTGGTAACTGGAGTATTAGCAGGATAAACGCCTCCTTTCTGTACATTACCTTGGTAAAATGAACTCAGCGAAGGGACTCGGCTCCACCTTGTCCTGCTGCGTCGTTCATTATCTCCAAGGTAATGTACAGAACGTCTGCGTTTATCTCTTCCATAATATACAGATGATATCAACTTGGTGAAATCCCATACCTTCCTCCACCTGCTCTCCTACTCCTCAAAACGACGACGTTTCATCTCCTGTGGTAAATAATAAGTATTGAATTCATCTGTTTTGTGTATGAAAAAGTAAGTGTTTCCCGTTGGAATGCCGTTGATGTGATCTGAACAGATTTACTCAGATATATTATATACATACTTTCTCCTGATCTGCAGCCAGAGAGAGATGGTAGCCTCGTCTTGGAGACGTCGTGTCTCCTGCATTTCCACTAGAGACTGTAATCAATACAGGTACAGTAATAAATAAAGCCATTCTGATTGTTAAGTTACAATGAGAATCCTAGAACTAATATTATACTTTATCATTTGATGCTAAAAGTGGAAAAGGTAATTTAACGTTCCAAACCTCTAGCGTCATTGAAGCTTGTGGTGAGTCAACAGGGAGGCCTGTCTCCATGGGTGGAGTCTCTGTCTCCATGGGTGGAGTCTCTGTCTCCATAGGTGGAGTCTCTGTCTCCATAGGTGGAGTCTCTGTCTCCAGAGGTGGAGTCTCTGTCTCCAGGGGTGGAGTCTCTGTCTCCAGGGGTGGAGTCTCTGTCTCCAGAGGTGGAGTCTCTGTCTCCATGGGTGGAGTCTCTGTCTCCATAGGTGGAGTCTCTGTCTCCATAGGTGGAGTCTCTGACTCCATAGGTGGAGTCTCTGTCTCCAGAGGTGGAGTCTCTGTCTCCAGAGGTGGAGTCTCTGTCTCCAGAGGTGGAGTCTCTGTCTCCAGAGGTGGAGTCTCTGTCTCCAGAGGTGGAGTCTCTGTCTCCATAGGTGGAGCCTCTGTCTCCATAGGTGGAGCCTCTGTCTCCATAGGTGGAGCGTCTGTCTCCATAGGTGGAGTCTCTGTCTCCATAGGTGGAGTCTCTGTCTCCATAGGTGGAGTCTCTGTCTCCATAGGTGGAGTCTCTGTCTCTGAGGTTCTGTCCTCCCTTACAGTTTCCTTTAACATTAAAATACAAGAAATCACCAGTTGCTCAATTACTTTATAACGTTTGTATACAGAGGGAAATCCAGTTTATTTTCAAATGAATTAATTCCAGTTTCTTTTCAAATTAATTCATTACCTCTGGCATTTATCACGTGACATAATACATCTCAATCTTCCTCCCCCTTCCTAACACATAAACTAACAAATCAAACACCTTCAATCTTAAGTACAGGGCAGACCTCCATAGTCCAGCTGATTTGATTGCTGCTGGACACATGCTGTCCAGCTGTAGGAGAACGAGCCTCCTCCTGTCTGTCTTAAAGGCCTCTACATTTGGATTCATCTGGGGGAATGTTTCCCCCAAAACCTTCAAGAAGCTGCTCTCCTCCTGACCATAGTGCAACTTGATCTGCCTCACAGGAGACTCTAAAGATACTGAGATATGGAAACATTTTTTCAATCTAATGACAAGTATCTAAATCTAAGACACCATTCAAACAGTTTTAGAAACTTCAGTGTTTTCTATCCAAATGTACTAATAATATGCATATTAGCAGCTGGGACTGAGGAGCAGGCAGTTTACTCTGGGCACCTTATTCATCCAAACTACTCAATACTGCCCCCAGACATAAGAAGTTTTAAGAAAAGGTTAATGTCATAATTCGTCATATAGACAATGTTTAACTGTTGTTGTGATCTGTGCTTTGTTGAGGTTATCATGGAAGGTGACGTCAGATCGTGTCTTAATGCATGGTAGGAATAATTTGACCACAGACAGTGTGTGTAAACCTCAAAACCCTCCCTCACCGGCTGAAGAAATAGTGACAAAGGCGCGCAATGAGAGACGGTGACTTTTACCACTTCTATCTGAGTCCGAGCCATAAACCAGGTCCGGAGTGCTGAGAGCGCCTGTGGAGGGAGTGTGGAGAGAGAGAACAAGTTCAGGTGAGAGACTTGTGTACCTGGGAGAAACGGAAGTATCTCCTTGGATATTAAAATCGGGACATTATCAAGGGCCATGAAATATGACAGGTAAAAGTTACATGTGCCGTTGGGGAAATTAATTGTAAACGATACCTGAAGAAGACACGCTAGAATGATAAGTGCCGGGTGAAGGAAAGGGGGGGTTGATGGTATACGCCCTGGTAACTATTTAAACTGGGTGAAGGAAAGGGGGGGGGAGGTGGTATATGCCCTGGTAACTATTTAAACTGGGTGAAGGAAAGGGGGGGGGGGGGGGTGGTATACGCCCTGGTAACTATTTAAACTGGGTGAAGGAAAGGGGGGTGGTGGTATACGCCCTGGTAACTATTTAAACTGGGTGAAGGAAAGGGGGGTGGTGGTATACGCCCTGGTAACTATTTAAACTGGGTGAAGGAAAGAGGGGGGGGGGGTGGTATACGCCATGGTAACTATTTAAACTGGGTGAAGGAAAGGGGGGGTGGTGGTATACGCCCTGGTAACTATTTAAACTGGGTGAAGGAAAGGGGGGTGGTGGTATACGCCCTGGTAACTATTTAAACTGGGTGAAGGAAAGGGGGGGTGGTAAGCTATACCAAAGCCCCCAGCAGGAACACAGAACCTAACAGGTGGAGTCTGGGGTGGTGCTGGGAGCAAGAAGACAGAACCTAACAGGTGGAGTCTGGGGTGGTGCTGGGAGCAAGAAGACAGAACCTAACAGGTGGAGTCTGGGGTGGTGCTGGGAGCAAGAAGACAGTGCATAGTAGCAGTAGCAGTAGCAGCAGCAGAGTTTCTGCAGATAAATGTGTGCTTTAGTATTATTGTCTTTGGTAACTGGAGTATTAGCAGGATAAACGCCTCCTTTCTGTACATTACCTTGGTAAAATGAACTCAGCGAAGGGACTCGGCTCCACCTTGTCCTGCTGCGTCGTTCATTATCTCCAAGGTAATGTACAGAACGTCTGCGTTTATCTCTTCCATAATATACAGATGATATCAACTTGGTGAAATCCCATACCTTCCTCCACCTGCTCTCCTACTCCTCAAAACGACGACGTTTCATCTCCTGTGGTAAATAATAAGTATTGAATTCATCTGTTTTGTGTATGAAAAAGTAAGTGTTTCCTGTTGGAATGCCGTTGATGTGATCTGAACAGATTTACTCAGATATATTATATACATACTTTCTCCTGATCTGCAGCCAGAGAGAGATGGTAGCCTCGTCTTGGAGACGTCGTGTCTCCTGCATTTCCACTAGAGACTGTAATCAATACAGGTACAGTAATAAATAAAGCCATTCTGATTGTTAAGTTACAATGAGAATCCTAGAACTAATATTATACTTTATCATTTGATGCTAAAAGTGGAAAAGGTAATTTAACGTTCCAAACCTCTAGCGTCATTGAAGCTTGTGGTGAGTCAACAGGGAGGCCTGTCTCCATGGGTGGAGTCTCTGTCTCCATGGGTGGAGTCTCTGTCTCCATAGGTGGAGTCTCTGTCTCCATAGGTGGAGTCTCTGTCTCCAGAGGTGGAGTCTCTGTCTCCAGGGGTGGAGTCTCTGTCTCCAGGGGTGGAGTCTCTGTCTCCAGAGGTGGAGTCTCTGTCTCCATGGGTGGAGTCTCTGTCTCCATAGGTGGAGTCTCTGTCTCCATAGGTGGAGTCTCTGACTCCATAGGTGGAGTCTCTGTCTCCAGAGGTGGAGTCTCTGTCTCCAGAGGTGGAGTCTCTGTCTCCAGAGGTGGAGTCTCTGTCTCCAGAGGTGGAGTCTCTGTCTCCAGAGGTGGAGTCTCTGTCTCCATAGGTGGAGCCTCTGTCTCCATAGGTGGAGCCTCTGTCTCCATAGGTGGAGTGTCTGTCTCCATAGGTGGAGTCTCTGTCTCCATAGGTGGAGTCTCTGTCTCCATAGGTGGAGTCTCTGTCTCTGAGGTTCTGTCCTCCCTTACAGTTTCCTTTAACATTAAAATACAAGAAATCACCAGTTGCTCAATTACTTTATAACGTTTGTATACAGAGGGAAATCCAGTTTATTTTCAAATGAATTAATTCCAGTTTCTTTTCAAATTAATTCATTACCTCTGGCATTTATCACGTGACATAATACATCTCAATCTTCCTCCCCCTTCCTAACACATAAACTAACAAATCAAACACCTTCAATCTTAAGTACAGGGCAGACCTCCATAGTCCAGCTGATTTGATTGCTGCTGGACACATGCTGTCCAGCTGTAGGAGAACGAGCCTCCTCCTGTCTGTCTTAAAGGCCTCTACATTTGGATTCATCTGGGGGAATGTTTCCCCCAAAACCTTCAAGAAGCTGCTCTCCTCCTGACCATAGTGCAACTTGATCTGCCTCACAGGAGACTCTAAAGATACTGAGATATGGAAACATTTTTTCAATCTAATGACAAGTATCTAAATCTAAGACACCATTCAAACAGTTTTAGAAACTTCAGTGTTTTCTATCCAAATGTACTAATAATATGCATATTAGCAGCTGGGACTGAGGAGCAGGCAGTTTACTCTGGGCACCTTATTCATCCAAACTACTCAATACTGCCCCCAGACATAAGAAGTTTTAAGAAAAGGTTAATGTCATAATTCGTCATATAGACAATGTTTAACTGTTGTTGTGATCTGTGCTTTGTTGAGGTTATCATGGAAGGTGACGTCAGATCGTGTCTTAATGCATGGTAGGAATAATTTGACCACAGACAGTGTGTGTAAACCTCAAAACCCTCCCTCACCGGCTGAAGAAATAGTGACAAAGGCGCGCAATGAGAGACGGTGACTTTTACCACTTCTATCTGAGTCCGAGCCATAAACCAGGTCCGGAGTGCTGAGAGCGCCTGTGGAGGGAGTGTGGAGAGAGAGAACAAGTTCAGGTGAGAGACTTGTGTACCTGGGAGAAACGGAAGTATCTCCTTGGATATTAAAATCGGGACATTATCAAGGGCCATGAAATATGACAGGTAAAAGTTACATGTGCCGTTGGGGAAATTAATTGTAAACGATACCTGAAGAAGACACGCTAGAATGATAAGTGCCGGGTGAAGGAAAGGGGGGGTTGATGGTATACGCCCTGGTAACTATTTAAACTGGGTGAAGGAAAGGGGGGGGGAGGTGGTATATGCCCTGGTAACTATTTAAACTGGGTGAAGGAAAGGGGGGGGGGGGGGTGGTATACGCCCTGGTAACTATTTAAACTGGGTGAAGGAAAGGGGGGTGGTGGTATACGCCCTGGTAACTATTTAAACTGGGTGAAGGAAAGGGGGGTGGTGGTATACGCCCTGGTAACTATTTAAACTGGGTGAAGGAAAGAGGGGGGGGGGGTGGTATACGCCATGGTAACTATTTAAACTGGGTGAAGGAAAGGGGGGGTGGTGGTATACGCCCTGGTAACTATTTAAACTGGGTGAAGGAAAGGGGGGTGGTGGTATACGCCCTGGTAACTATTTAAACTGGGTGAAGGAAAGGGGGGGTGGTAAGCTATACCAAAGCCCCCAGCAGGAACACAGAACCTAACAGGTGGAGTCTGGGGTGGTGCTGGGAGCAAGAAGACAGAACCTAACAGGTGGAGTCTGGGGTGGTGCTGGGAGCAAGAAGACAGAACCTAACAGGTGGAGTCTGGGGTGGTGCTGGGAGCAAGAAGACAGTGCATAGTAGCAGTAGCAGTAGCAGCAGCAGAGTTTCTGCAGATAAATGTGTGCTTTAGTATTATTGTCTTTGGTAACTGGAGTATTAGCAGGATAAACGCCTCCTTTCTGTACATTACCTTGGTAAAATGAACTCAGCGAAGGGACTCGGCTCCACCTTGTCCTGCTGCGTCGTTCATTATCTCCAAGGTAATGTACAGAACGTCTGCGTTTATCTCTTCCATAATATACAGATGATATCAACTTGGTGAAATCCCATACCTTCCTCCACCTGCTCTCCTACTCCTCAAAACGACGACGTTTCATCTCCTGTGGTAAATAATAAGTATTGAATTCATCTGTTTTGTGTATGAAAAAGTAAGTGTTTCCTGTTGGAATGCCGTTGATGTGATCTGAACAGATTTACTCAGATATATTATATACATACTTTCTCCTGATCTGCAGCCAGAGAGAGATGGTAGCCTCGTCTTGGAGACGTCGTGTCTCCTGCATTTCCACTAGAGACTGTAATCAATACAGGTACAGTAATAAATAAAGCCATTCTGATTGTTAAGTTACAATGAGAATCCTAGAACTAATATTATACTTTATCATTTGATGCTAAAAGTGGAAAAGGTAATTTAACGTTCCAAACCTCTAGCGTCATTGAAGCTTGTGGTGAGTCAACAGGGAGGCCTGTCTCCATGGGTGGAGTCTCTGTCTCCATGGGTGGAGTCTCTGTCTCCATGGGTGGAGTCTCTGTCTCCATAGGTGGAGTCTCTGTCTCCATAGGTGGAGTCTCTGTCTCCAGAGGTGGAGTCTCTGTCTCCAGGGGTGGAGTCTCTGTCTCCAGGGGTGGAGTCTCTGTCTCCAGAGGTGGAGTCTCTGTCTCCATGGGTGGAGTCTCTGTCTCCATAGGTGGAGTCTCTGTCTCCATAGGTGGAGTCTCTGACTCCATAGGTGGAGTCTCTGTCTCCAGAGGTGGAGTCTCTGTCTCCAGAGGTGGAGTCTCTGTCTCCAGAGGTGGAGTCTCTGTCTCCAGAGGTGGAGTCTCTGTCTCCAGAGGTGGAGTCTCTGTCTCCATAGGTGGAGCCTCTGTCTCCATAGGTGGAGCCTCTGTCTCCATAGGTGGAGTGTCTGTCTCCATAGGTGGAGTCTCTGTCTCCATAGGTGGAGTCTCTGTCTCCATAGGTGGAGTCTCTGTCTCTGAGGTTCTGTCCTCCCTTACAGTTTCCTTTAACATTAAAATACAAGAAATCACCAGTTGCTCAATTACTTTATAACGTTTGTATACAGAGGGAAATCCAGTTTATTTTCAAATGAATTAATTCCAGTTTCTTTTCAAATTAATTCATTACCTCTGGCATTTATCACGTGACATAATACATCTCAATCTTCCTCCCCCTTCCTAACACATAAACTAACAAATCAAACACCTTCAATCTTAAGTACAGGGCAGACCTCCATAGTCCAGCTGATTTGATTGCTGCTGGACACATGCTGTCCAGCTGTAGGAGAACGAGCCTCCTCCTGTCTGTCTTAAAGGCCTCTACATTTGGATTCATCTGGGGGAATGTTTCCCCCAAAACCTTCAAGAAGCTGCTCTCCTCCTGACCATAGTGCAACTTGATCTGCCTCACAGGAGACTCTAAAGATACTGAGATATGGAAACATTTTTTCAATCTAATGACAAGTATCTAAATCTAAGACACCATTCAAACAGTTTTAGAAACTTCAGTGTTTTCTATCCAAATGTACTAATAATATGCATATTAGCAGCTGGGACTGAGGAGCAGGCAGTTTACTCTGGGCACCTTATTCATCCAAACTACTCAATACTGCCCCCAGACATAAGAAGTTTTAAGAAAAGGTTAATGTCATAATTCGTCATATAGACAATGTTTAACTGTTGTTGTGATCTGTGCTTTGTTGAGGTTATCATGGAAGGTGACGTCAGATCGTGTCTTAATGCATGGTAGGAATAATTTGACCACAGACAGTGTGTGTAAACCTCAAAACCCTCCCTCACCGGCTGAAGAAATAGTGACAAAGGCGCGCAATGAGAGACGGTGACTTTTACCACTTCTATCTGAGTCCGAGCCATAAACCAGGTCCGGAGTGCTGAGAGCGCCTGTGGAGGGAGTGTGGAGAGAGAGAACAAGTTCAGGTGAGAGACTTGTGTACCTGGGAGAAACGGAAGTATCTCCTTGGATATTAAAATCGGGACATTATCAAGGGCCATGAAATATGACAGGTAAAAGTTACATGTGCCGTTGGGGAAATTAATTGTAAACGATACCTGAAGAAGACACGCTAGAATGATAAGTGCCGGGTGAAGGAAAGGGGGGGTTGATGGTATACGCCCTGGTAACTATTTAAACTGGGTGAAGGAAAGGGGGGGGGAGGTGGTATATGCCCTGGTAACTATTTAAACTGGGTGAAGGAAAGGGGGGGGGGGGGTGGTATACGCCCTGGTAACTATTTAAACTGGGTGAAGGAAAGGGGGGTGGTGGTATACGCCCTGGTAACTATTTAAACTGGGTGAAGGAAAGGGGGGTGGTGGTATACGCCCTGGTAACTATTTAAACTGGGTGAAGGAAAGAGGGGGGGGGGGGTGGTATACGCCATGGTAACTATTTAAACTGGGTGAAGGAAAGGGGGGGTGGTGGTATACGCCCTGGTAACTATTTAAACTGGGTGAAGGAAAGGGGGGTGGTGGTATACGCCCTGGTAACTATTTAAACTGGGTGAAGGAAAGGGGGGGTGGTATACGCCCTGGTAACTATTTCAACTGGGTGAAGGAAAGGGGGGTGGTGGTATACGCCCTGGTAACTATTTAAACTGGGTGAAGGAAAGGGGGGGTGGTGGTATACGCCCTGGTAACTATTTAAACTGGGTGAAGGAAAGGGGGGTGGTGGTATACGCCCTGGTGAACTATTTAAACTGGGTGAAGGAAAGGGGGGGTGGTATACGCCCTGGTAACTATTTAAACTGGGTGAAGGAAAGGGGGGTGGTGGTATACGTCCTGGTAACTATTTAAACTGGGTGAAGGAAAGGGGGGGTGGTGGTATACGCCCTGGTTACTATTTAAACTGGGTGAAGGAAAGGGGGGGTGGTGGTATACTCCCTGGTAACTATTTAAACTGGGTGAAGGAAAGGGGGGGGGGGGTGGTATACGCCCTGGTAACTATTTAAACTGGGTGAAGGAAAGGGGGGGGGTGGTGGTATACGCCCTGGTAACTATTTAAACTGGGTGAAGGAAAGGGGGGGTGGTGGTATACGCCCTGGTAACTATTTAAACTGGGTGAAGGAAAGGGGGGGGGTGGTGGTATACGCCCTGGTAACTATTTAAACTGGGTGAAGGAAAGGGGGGGGTGGTGGTATACGCCCTGGTAACTATTTAAACTGGGTGAAGGAAAGGGGGGGTGGTGGTATACGCCCTGGTAACTATTTAAACTGGGTGAAGGAAAGGGGGGGGGGTGGTGGTATACGCCCTGGTAACTATTTAAACTGGGTGAAGGAAAGGGGGGGTGGTGGTATACGCCCTGGTAACTATTTAAACTGGGTGAAGGAAAGGGGGGGGGGGGGGGGGGGGGGGGTGGTGGTATACGCCCTGGTAACTATTTAAACTGGGTGAAGGAAAGGGGGGGGGGGTGGTGGTATACGCCCTGGTAACTATTTAAACTGGGTGAAGGAAAGGGGGGGTGGTGGTATACGCCCTGGTAACTATTTAAACTGGGTGAAGGAAAGGGGGGGGGGGGGGGGGGGGGGGGTGGTGGTATACGCCCTGGTAACTATTTAAACTGGGTGAAGGAAAGGGGGGGTGGTGGTATACGCCCTGGTAACTATTTAAACTGGGTGAAGGAAAGGGGGGGTGGTGGTATACGCCCTGGTAACTATTTAAACTGGGTGAAGGAAAGGGGGGGTGGTGGTATACGCCCTGGTAACTATTTAAACTGGGTGAAGGAAAGGGGGGGGTGGTATACGCCCTGGTAACTATTTAAACTGGGTGAAGGAAAGGGGGGGTGGTGGTATACGCCCTGGTAACTATTTAAACTGGGTGAAGGAAAGGGGGGGGTGGTATACGCCCTGGTAACTATTTAAACTGGGTGAAGGAAAGGGGGGGTGGTGGTATACGCCCTGGTAACTATTTAAACTGGGTGAATGAAAGGGGGGGTGGTGGTATACGCCCTGGTAACTATTTAAACTGGGTGAAGGAAAGGGGGGGGGGGGTGGTATACGCCCTGGTAACTATTTAAACTGGGTGAAGGAAAGGGGGGGGGGGGGGGGTATACACCCTGGTAACTATTTAAACTGGGTGAAGGAAAGGGGGGGGGGTGGTATACGCCCTGGTAACTATTTAAACTGGGTGAAGGAAAGGGGGGGTGGTGGTATACGCCCTGGTAACTATTTAAACTGGGTGAAGGAAAGGGGGGGTGGTGGTATACGCCCTGGTAACTATTTAAACTGGGTGAAGGAAAGGGGGGGGGGGGGGGGGTATACACCCTGGTAACTATTTAAACTGGGTGAAGGAAAGGGGGGGGGGTGGTATACGCCCTGGTAACTATTTAAACTGGGTGAAGGAAAGGGGGGTGGTGGTATACACCCTGGTAACTATTTAAACTGGGTGAAGGAAAGGGGGGGGGGGGGGGGGGTATACACCCTGGTAACTATTTAAACTGGGTGAAGGAAAGGGGGGGGGGGGGTGGTATACGCCCTGGTAACTATTTAAACTGGGTGAAGGAAAGGGGGGGTGGTGGTATACACCCTGGTAACTATTTAAACTGGGTGAAGGAAAGGGGGGGGGGTGGTATACGCCCTGGTAACTATTTAAACTGGGTGAAGGAAAGGGGGGTGGTGGTATACGCCCTGGTAACTATTTAAATTGGGTGAAGGAAAGGGGGGGGGTGGTGGTATACACCCTGGTAACTATTTAAACTGGGTGAAGGAAAGGGGGGGTGGTGGTATACATCCTGGTAACTATTTAAACTGGGTGAAGGAAAGGGGGGGGGGGGGGTATACGCCCTGGTAACTATTTAAACTGGGTGAAGGAAAGGGGGGGGGTGGTGGTATACGCCCTGGTAACTATTTAAACTGGGTGAAGGAAAGGGGGGGTGGTGGTATACGCCCTGGTAACTATTTAAACTGGGTGAAGGAAAGGGGGGGGGGGTGGTATACGCCCTGGTAACTATTTAAACTGGGTGAAGGAAAGGGGGGGGGGGTTGGGGTGGTATACGCCCTGGTAACTATTTAAACTGGGTGAAGGAAAGGGGGGGGGGGGGGGTGGTATACGCCCTGGTAACTATTTAAACTGAAAATGCATTGAGATACTGATCTCTCTTTACCAGGCCACTCATGACAGGAATACCGGCAATGAAAAGTTGTTGATAAATGTATGTTCTAACAGGGATGATGTGTGAAGTTGATAAGCTGGAATTTGAGCCTTAGTCTCAGAGTTAGCATTGAGTTCAGTCATTCTACATTCGGGTTGGAAAATTTATCAAATGTTTTAGTTGTGATTGGGATACAGCGAGAGAGAATTGATGAAGCACGATGAGGGGTGGGGCCCAGAGAGTCTCCAGACACTTTTCTCTCAGTGTCATCGTGAGGGGAGGTAGTTTGTTTGGGGGAATCACTGGATGATGGCTTGGGACAACCATGAAAGTTTTTCTATTTGACCCTGTATTCATAGTTTTTATGGTAGATCTCATCAATGAGTGGTGCTAAGTTATTAAACATGTACTTTGTTTCTCTTTTCTTTTCAAGTCAATATGTTTTCAGGTTTCGTGGAACATGAGGGTGGTCATTGTTCCAGAGGGAATGATGTACACTGCTCAAAAAAATAAAGGGATTACTTAAACAACACAATGTAACTCCAAGTCAATCACACTTCTCTGAAATCAAACTGTTCATTTAGGAAGCAACACTGATTGACAATAAATTTCACATGCTGTTGTGCAAGTGGAATAGACAAAAGGTGGAAATTATAGTCAATTAGCAAGACACCCCCAATAAAGGAATGGTTCTGCAGGTGGTGACCACAGACCACTTCTCAGTTCCTATGCTTCCTGGCTGATGTTTTGGTCACTTTTGAATGCTGGCGGTGCTTTCACTCTAGTGGTAGCATGAGACGGAGTCTACAACCCACACAAGTGGCTCAGGTAGTGCAGTTCATCCAGGATGGCACATCAATGCGAGCTGTGGCAAAAAGGTTTGCTGTGTCTGTCAGCGGAGTGTCCAGAGCATGGAGGCGCTACCAGGAGACAGGCCAGTACATCAGGAGACGTGGAGGAGGCCGTAGGAGGGCAACAACCCAGCAGCAGGACCGCTACCTCCGCCTTTGTGCAAGGAGGTGCACTGCCAGAGCCCTGCAAAATGACCTCCAGCAGGCCACAAATGTGCATGTGTCAGCATATGGCCTCACAAGGGGTCTGAGGATCTCATCTCGGTACCTAATGGCAGTCAGACCATTAAAATTAAAGGATTGAAGAGGAGGAGTGTCTTAATTGGGATATAAATATCTGGATGGGACAAATGTTGGGTTGTCTGAATTACAGCTGTACAGAACCTCTGAGAAGAATTAAACTTGGTTAAAGCTTCTCTAGTGTCCGTCGGTTATTTACTCTGAAACATAACAACCTAACAATACATACTGAGATCATTTAAGATAAACTAATTAACTTGATATTGGAATCATATTTGAACAGAATCCATTGGCATCACATTGGCATCACATTGGCATCACATTGGCATCACATTGGTATCACATTGGCATCACATTGGTATCACATTGGCATCACATTGGCATCACATTGGCATCACATTGGTATCACATTGGTATTCCATTGGTATCAGATTTCCATTTAGCTCCAACTTGATACATTCCTGTTCCAATTCACTCAATGGTGGTTGAGATGGGAAGTTCTGCACTTCTCTTCTTCTTGTTGGTTCTGTAGAAAGAGATGGTCTGTGTTAAAGTCAACAGAAGTGTGTGTGTGTGTGTGTGTGTGTGTGTGTGTGTGTGTGTGTGTGTGTGTGTGTGTGTGTGTTGTATTTACCTTTGTAACTTGGCAATTACTTTGTTGATCCATCGTGCATCTGGAGTCACACAGACGGTGGCTTTGTCCTTCTTGGTAACGCTGATGAATGAAGGGAGGGATATATATTACATCGTCACCATGGTTACATATCATACACTGCAGAATAAAACCTATCAGAAAATGTCAATATGAACGTACACATATTTAGCAGATATTATTACGGCTGTAGTGAAATGGTTGTGTTCCCAGCTCCAACAGTGCAGTAATATCTAACAATACACACACATCTGAGTCAAAGAATGGAATGAAGAAATGTATAAATATTAGGACGAGCAAAGTCTGAGTACTGTATATGTAAATGTATTTATAGATACAGTACCAGTCAAAAGTTTGGACACCTACTCATTTCAGGGTTTTTATTTATTTTTACTATTTTCTACATTGTAGAATAATAGTGAACACATCAAAACTATGAAATAACACATATGGAATCATGTTGTAATCCAAAAAAGCGTTAAACAAATCAAAATATATATTTATATTTGAGATTGTTCAAAGTAGCCACCCTTTGCCTTGATGATAGCTTTACACACTCTTGGCATTCCTTCCACCTCATGGCTGGTTTTTGCTCTGACAGGCACTGACAACTGTAGGACCTTTATATAGACAGGTGTGAGATGTTCCAAATCATGTCTAATCAATTGAATTTACCACAGGCGGACTCCAATCAAGTTGTAGAAACATCTCAAGGATGATCAATGGAAACAGGATGCATCTAAACTCAATTTAGAGTCTCATAGCGAAGCGTCGGAATACTTATGTAAATAAGGTGTTTCTGTTTTTTATTTTTAATACATTTGCTAAAATGTCTAAACCTGTTTTTGCTTTGTTATTATGGAGTAGTGTGTGTAAATTGATGAGGACAATTTCTTATTTAATCCATTTTAGAAAAAGGCTGTAAACATAACATGTGGAAAAAGTCAAGGGGTCTGAATACTTTCTGAATACACTGTATATATATATATATGTGTACATGTGTGATTGAATGTATAGTCATTGTGGAGAGTACGTGGATAGAATATATAGTATATCTGTAGAATAGGTAGGATATAATAGTATATGTACAGCAATAGTTGAATAGGATAGCCTTGACTAGAAACATATGTGTAATCTGTGATTGTCTGGAGACCCTGCCACATACTGAGTTTCGGGGGGAATTGCTATAGGCTACCACTGCAAATGCCCACAATTATTACAATGTCTTAGCCTTGGTTACGAATAGGAACATTGAACTCATCATCAGTGACTAATGATTGGTTTGCATGGCATGCAGTAATGCGACTATACAGACTAATTAATTTCCCCTCCACCACGACTTATCCCCCACGCGTCTTCCCCCTATGCATTAGAAAACCACAGTTTAGCGCTTCGTTCAAGACCTCGCAGACTGACTCACATGATCTATGTGTGGAGACAATGACAGCCACCATGGGTTTTAGGACGGTTTCCAAGACACAGATGAAGCCTGGACAACAACAACAAAAAAGCATGGAGATTCCACTGGGCCTGTGGTTACCAACCAATCGATTGCGATCGACTTCAAGGCATTCCTAGTCGATCACCAAACATTTATGTAGAAAAGCCGACGATAAATGTTTTGCGCCTCTTTTTTTAAAATCGTGTTGCGCTGTTACCGGTAGGTGCACTTTATTCAGAAGCCTTGCGCACCGGGTAGGCAAAGTGTTCCCATTATAAACAATTTAATTTGTCTGAAAAGACAAACTCCGCCTGACCGGCGGACAGGAAGATCTGTGGATAAATCGAGTGATCCTACTGCGCTGGCCAATCGGATAGCTCAAATCACTGTGCCTACGACTTCCACGACTCTTGCCACAGCAAAGTTTGACACCAGCCTATGTACGATTTCATAACTTTTAAAACCATGACCAGAGAGAAATTATCAAAGAATACAGCTGCTGTTTTTATAAGTGAGTTCATGTTTAAGTTTTCATTCTGCTCTGTCACTGTTTTTTAATTCAACACTATTACATAATATAAAACATGTTTCTCTCTACTTCCACTCACACTGTAATGAATGAGTAGCCAAGTGTATCGATAGCGCTGTGTTTATTATTATTAGCAGCTCGTCCTGTCTATTTTAATAGGGAGGGATATTTAACTTTCTCTGGTCATAGGAACAACATGAATTTGTGCATGAGGCAGATGCGGTGTGACTCGACTTTAGCCATCAGGTGGAAGACGTTGTCCCCTCTCTCTGGTCAGTCTCACCGGAGGAAAGGAAGGAGAGAGCAGGACGGTGTGAGGTGGACCCTCTGCTGTTCTCTCCCTCCCTCCGCTGAGACTAATGCGGTGTTCAAAACTACTGGGAACTCTGAAATCTCAGACTTCCGACTTCAGTGTGTTCAAGACAACTGGAAACAGAAAAAAACGAGATCCGAATAGGAAAAATCGATTTGAACGGTCATCCGACTCTAAATTGTGATAGTGTATTAGGCATACTGCGATAATGTATTATGCAGACTGTGATAATGTATTAGTCATGTTTAAAAATATATATATTTCAGAACTAGATGTTGGTTTGCTTGTTGACTGTGAAAGTGTTCTTGACTGGTTGTTAGGTGGTGTTAGTTGACTCACATGATCTCTGTTTGACGACAGTGGGCACCTGGAGGTAGGATCTCTATCCTGTGGAACAGCCTAGGAGAGATGAAAGCAGAGGACGTCCGGATGCAGAGACACTTCTGACATGCAGCACAGCCGTTCATGGGGAATGCTGCTGGGATGGAGACCGTGAAAATTACATACAATAACAATATAGTATTGTTCACATTTGGGGTTAAAGGTTAAGGTTTACGGGATAGAGTTAACACCTTTTTATCATCACTAAAAGTTGCTCTTTGAAACATGTGAACGTTACAAAAACAAAACTGATTCCAGATCAGCACTCTTAGGGCTCTATTCAGTCTGTATCATCGCTGAAGTGTTACAGATCAAATCAAATCAAAGTTTATTTGTCTCGTGCGCCGAATACAACAGGTGTAGTAGACCTTACAGTGAAATGATTACAGGCTCTAACCAATAGTGCAAAAAAGGTATTAGGTGAACAATAGGTAAGTAAAGAACTAAAAACACCAGTAAAAAGACAGTGATTGCGTGATAGCAATGTAACGGTAATATCTGATTGAGCCGACATGCAGCGTTTACCGTGAATGCAGTTTCCGCTAAGGAACATTACCTTTAAATTTCACTCACGCTGCAACGCAGAACTTCTGCCATACGGATTGAATACCGACCCTACTCTGAGACACTTAAAACTGCTATGGATTGATTGTGATAATTGGAATTAATTGTTTAAAAAAATGATAATAGGTTTGGTTTGTTGATTGTTCAAGAGTCAAGTTGAACAGATTCATATATATGTAGATAAAGATTCAATATCTCACCTTGAAGAGCCACGAACCAGCAGAAAGTCAGGGAGACCAACAGGTAGTGTGGCTTGAAAGGCATCTTGAGTCTGTGTTGGCTGTGGTCGGCTGGTGTCTACTGAAACTGAATGATGTTGTCTCTGGGTTTATATTGCTGCAAAAAAGGAAGTGTGGGGGAATCCCTCGTCTTCACGCAAAATGATGATCAGACTTTTGGAGTTTATAAAAATGTCTATATATATTCACTATTTTAACTTTATCCTTAATTTATAGCCTTGTGATTCATTCTATTGAAATTAAACATGCCATATTGAGAATCTGTCTTGTTACAATTGTAAAGAGGATTTTAATGATAATATAATCAAATAATACTTCAGCAATCTAGTCAAAACATGGTAAATGCTGAGTAGAACAAGTAGAAATTCAGTGGTTAAGATTGGATAGCGTTTAAAAACAGAATTTCTTAACAATAAAATGTATGAAATCAATAATACAAACACTGAGCTATATTGTATGCAAATATATATTGTATGCAAAAAAATAATGGCCACTGAGCCTTTTTCTACAATGTTTTATAGGATCTTCTTTTATGCCTGTTACATTAGGTTATGAGAGTGAAGAACACATCGAGAGGGATCTTAGACCTGCTACGTTAGGTTATGAGAATGAAGAACACATCGGGAGGGATCTTAGACCTGCTACGTTAGGTTATGAGAATGAAGAACATATCGGGAGGGATCTTAGACCTGCTACGTTAGGTTATGAGAATGAAGAACACATCGGGAGGGATCTTAGACCTGCTACGTTAGGTTATGAGAATGAAGAACACATCGGGAGGGATCTTAGACCTGCTACGTTAGGTTATGAGAATGAAGAACACATCGGGAGGGATCTTAGACCTGCTACGTTAGGTTATGAGAATGAAGAACACATCGGGAGGGATCTTAGACCTGCTACGTTAGGTTATGAGAATGAAGAACACATCGGGAGGGATCTTAGACCTGCTACGTTAGGTTATGAGAATGAAGAACACATCGGGAGGGATCTTAGACCTGCTACGTTAGGTTATGAGAATGAAGAACACATCAGGAGGGATCTTAGACCTGCTACGTTAGGTTATGAGAATGAAGAACACATCGGGAGGGATCTTAGACCTGCTACGTTAGGTTATGAGAATGAAGAACAAACCGGGAGGGATCTTAGACCTGCTACGTTAGGTTATGAGAATGAAGAACACATCGGGAGGGATCTTAGACCTGCTACGTTAGGTTATGAGAATGAAGAACACATCGGGAGGGATCTTAGACCTGCTACGTTAGGTTATGAGAATGAAGAACACATCGGGAGGGATCTTAGACCTGCTACGTTAGGTTATGAGAATGAAGAACACATCGGGAGGGATCTTAGACCTGCTACGTTAGGTTATGAGAATGAAGAACACATCAGGAGGGATCTTAGACCTGCTACGTTAGGTTATGAGAATGAAGAACACATCGGGAGGGATCTTAGACCTGCTACGTTAGGTTATGAGAATGAAGAACAAACCGGGAGGGATCTTAGACCTGCTACGTTAGGTTATGAGAATGAAGAACACATCGGGAGGGATCTTAGACCATTCCTCTATAACAGAGACTTTCCAGATCCTTGATATCGCTTGTCTTACTGGAAGATCCACTCGTGGCCAAGTTTCAGACTCCTGGAGAAGGCAACCAGGTTTTCGGCTAAAATGGCCTGGTACTTGGAAAATTTGATGTTGCCGTTGACCGTAACAAGGACCCCAGGACAAAACAAAAATGAGCTTTTTGGTCTTCATTTAAGGTTAGGTTTAAAAATCAAATTTTTCAGAAGATAAATGGTAGAAATAGGCAGAGTTTATGACTTTGTGGACAACAACAAAAAGAACAAGCAAAATAGTCCCATAACATCAAAGATCCACCACCATATTTTACAGTTGGTATGAGGCTCTTTTTTAATGTCGTCCAACAAATGTAAACACCTGCAGGTTGTAAAATGGAAACGGGCGCGATCGGAACCTGTACTATGTTCAGATGACATGAAAATAAAGCTCCTATGTTTCTTCTCATCTTTATCAAGGGTGTCAATAATTGTGGACCTGACTTTATACACTGCATATGCAACAACATCTCCTAGGGAATTAATACAGTACTATTATTACCCTGTCATATCTTTTCCCTGTCAGAATCATTCTGCCACACATTTATCAAGGCTGATAGCTTCATATCACTTGTGTTCTTTTCCCTATCAGAATCACTCTGCCACACATTTATCAAGGCTGATAGCTTCATATCACTTGTGTTTAATTTAGATTCATTTCACTTGATCGGACACAAAGAACCCAGAATAAGGAACTGAAATTTCCAACAAGCATTAGGAAGCCAGACAATGTTTTTTCTATTAGCAGACTGATGGAAAGAGCTCTCTATTGGCAGTGCTCGGTGAAGACCACATCTAATTGTCATAGTAGTGTGTATAGGTGGCATGGAAGTCAGACGCAGGAGAGTTAGACGGAGTGTAAATGTAGACTTTTACTAAATGTCCACTCGATATGCTCCAAGCACGAAAATATACATATATCAAATAAACATGGGTACGAGGACCCGTCACGCACCTATACAACAAGAAAACAATACTTGACATAAAACAATCTCTGACAAACACATGAGGGGAAACAGAGGGTTAAATACACAATAGGTAATGAATGGGATTGAAAACAGGTGTGTGGGAAGACAAGACAAAACCAATGGAAAATGAAAAATGGATCGATGATGGCTAGAAGGCCGGTGACGTCGACCGCCGAACACCGCCCGAACAAGGAGAGGCAACGACTTCGGCAGAAGTCGTGACACTAATTTTACATTGTAACATGGGTTGAATAACATATGTCTTATAATAAAGGCTATTATGGTCAGATAAAATAGGATTAGATGAAGGCTAATACAAGTTTATAACAAAGTAATAATGTAATATTAGCTGTGTTAGTATTACTATATTACCATAGTTTAATAGTCCCAGACTGACAGTGAGTCTAGTAGATAGGAGGCCTATTATATCAGTACCATCATTATAATACAGGGTTTTATGGCTTTGCAGAACCAAAAAACTCCAAATCGACCAAAGGAGGAAGAAAGCACAGCATTTCACTTTCTGGATTTCACTTTCCCCTCTGAACCAGAATAGAAAGTTAGGCAATATAATGAACCTGAACACTGTGTGTAGACAACATGCAGCCAGCCCATGTCTGTGTCACCTTCTATGATCTGAGTATGATGAGCATGGTGGGTCAGTGGAAACCTGGGGTGTTTTCACTACCACTCAAACCCACACGGAAACCAGCAGAAGCAAACAGAAGGAAAAGGGGAGGGGACCAAGCTGAATTTGTCCAAAAGAAACTTGAATTTTTATTGAAAAGCATGTTTTTGTTCAAAGTTAATGGTTTCCGTTACAAACTGTTTGCTACGGTTTTGTTCTGAATGAATAGACCTCTGGGTGTTAAGACCAGTGTCTCCCAATCCTGGTTCTGGAGACCCAAAGGGGAGCACTCACAAACCTGATTCAAATCAAAGGTTTGATGATGACTTGATTAGTTGAATCAAGTCTGAGTGTTCAGCACTAACTGTTATAAAGACATTATAACACTGTTATAGAGACATTATAACACTGTTATATAGACATTATAACACTAACTGTTATATAGACATTATAACACTGTTATATAGACCTCATAACACTGTTATATAGACATTATAACACTGTTATATAGACATTATAACACTGTTATATAGACATCATAACACTGTTATATAGACATTATAACACTGTTATATAGACATTATAACACTGTTATATAGACATCATAACACTGTTATATAGACATTATAACACTGTTATATAGACATTATAACACTGTTATATAGACATTATAACACTGTTATATAGACATTATAACACTGTTATATAGACATTGACACTGTTATATAGACATTGACACTGTTATATAGACATTATAACACTGTTATATAGACATTATAACACTAACTGTTATATAGACATTATGACACTTATATAGACATTATAACACTAACTGTTATATAGACATTATAACACTGTTATATAGACATTATAACACTGTTATATAGACATTATAACACTGTTATATAGACATTATAACACTGTTATATAGACATTATAACACTAACTGTGAGAATCACACTGTTTCATTCAGTGGAAACTATTGCAGCTCATACTGTAACTATCAGGCATGTTGGTCCCAGTAGTTTCCATTGGAAATGATGAGTGTGTACCTAACCTCATCTGTTTCATACGGTTGCCTGCTGCCGGCTCCCACACTAAAGGACTGTTAGCAGACGCTCTTATCCAGAGAGACTTACAGTTTAGTGTGTTCATCTGAAGATAGCTTGGTGGGACAAGTTAGACATACCGGAACCAACACGTTCACCGCACTTTGACATTTATAGGTTGGCATGCTTCTGCCTGGTTTGTTCTGCCTATATAGTTACAGCTTAGTCATTTAGCAGACATTTTTATCCAGAGGGACTTACAGGAGCAGATTAGGGTTAAGTGCTTTGCTCAATGGCACATCGAAAGATTTTTCAGCTAGTCTGCTCGGGGATTTGAACCAGAGACCTTTAACACTCACTGGCCCAACACTCTTAACCGCTAGGCCGCCCATAGTGGCAAGAGGAAGTTCAGAGTAGAAATGATGTGTGTGTTGAATGGCTGCAGACCAGAGGCAGCAGGCCTTTTCAGTTAACCTACTAATATCACTATCCTGGGCACTGCCTCTGTTTGATGAGTTGAGCAAAACGCTTTTTTTTTTTGTGACCATCAGTATGACTTTGAAACCAAACTGAAGTGCATTTTGTGGTGTGGTATTAGTGATGGTGAGGCTCATCTGTGGTGTCAATTCCCGGTTCAAGAGGCGACCGGGTGCAAAATGGCCCCCGCGAGCAAGATGAAACATCATTGCACTAGCAAACACTTGAGTGGAGAGAGAAGAACTGTGGTAAATCGAGCAGAGGATGGTGCCGCGAGGGCAGGCCAGCGTGGTGCACGCAAATAAAACTTGAGAGATTTTGAGTGTGACTTTTAGCGAATGTTCATATTTTGTGGTAGCCAGGCTCAGCAAGAGAAGATTGTGAAAATGGAAAAGCTTAATGGATTAAAGAATTAAAAGCCATGTCCCTGTTGTTTATGCTAGGTTGAGGGGAGTCATCACTGGTTATTACACCTCCCCGCACTGGTCGGGCTATGTAGAGCATACAATGGTCCGGTATATCCGGCGCCACGTCCCTGCCCCAGCCCAGTACCACCAGTGCTTACACCACGCACCAGGCTTCCTGTGCGTCTCCAGAGCCCTGTTCCTCCTCCACGCACTAGCCCTGTGGTGAGTGTCTCCAGCCCATTACCACCAGTGCCGGCACCACGCACCAAGCCACGGGACTGTTTCGTGTTTTCGTTCGTTTGTGTAGTCTGTACCTGTTCGTGCGTTCTTCGTGTATATGTAAGTTCTCAAGTGCAGGTCTGTCTACGTCGTTTTGTTGTTTTGTATTTTCCAAGTGTTTTTTCGTGTTCGTCTTGCCGTTAATAAATATTCATTATGTCTTCATTCAACGCTGCGTTTTGGTCCGACCCTTACTCCTTCTCCTCATCCGAGGAGGAGGAATTAGACAGCCGTTACAGTCAGACTGATGGAGCTTCCATGGCTGCTCCTGTAGTATGTGAACCTACTGTCAGACTGATGGAGCTTCCATGGCTGCTCCTGTAGTAAGAGAACCTACTGTCAGACTGATGGAGCTTCCATGGCTGCTCCTGTAGTATGTGAACCTACCGTCAGACTGATGGAGCTTCCATGGCTGCTCCTGTAGTAAGAGAACCTACCGTCAGACTGATGGAGCTTCCATGGCTGCTCCTGTAGTAAGAGAACCTACAGTCGGGCTGGTGTTACTTTAAAAAAAAAAAATCTCCCCAATTTCGTGGTGTCCAATTGGTAGTTACAGTCTTGTCTCATCGCTGCAACTCCCGTACGGACTCGGGAGAGGTGAAGGTCGAGAGCCGTGCATCCTCGGAAACACAACCCATCCACGCCGCACTGCTTCTTGACATAATGCCCACTTAACCCGGAAGCCAGCCGCACCATGTGTCGGAGGAAACACCTTTGATATGGTGCAATATTCTATTGTTATGTGGTTCAGATTGTATTCGTTTTGAATTGTTACATTTATATGCACTTTGTTTATATACATTAAAAAGTTATACTTTAAATGCACATGATTAATAGCATTCTTTATCATAAAAATCCAATGCATTTTTAAATACATTGTGGTTAAGGTAGAGAATGATTTCATTTAATAATTTAATTAGAATTGTTTTCACACCAATCATAGTCAAACTATTGCAAACTGTTTGACTTGAAAAAATACAAAACATATTTTTATTAAAGAGCAGTTTGGGAGCCAAAAAGAGCGGGACTGCCCACAACAACAGCCCCCTAAGTCATATGTCTGACTTTCTGATTTGTAAATTCACCACAGTTCCCAACATTGACCAGCAGGTGGCAATGATACTCTCTTCTCAGACAGTAAATGACCACCAGTCAGCTACATTTATTTTGTTAGGAGGAGATGGAAAAGCATTGAGACTATTTGTCATGGAAGCAATTTCACTCATTTACTCATGTGAATGGGTCCAAAGAGATAAGAGAAGCTAATATTGATAGGAACTGTTAAATCTTTACAGCTCAGGATAATATGACTATAATTAAAGAACATCACTACCATCTGCTGGCTGGATCGGTCTTCTGATTTGAACCCTGTTCTACACACTGCTAACCTTATGTCTAACCTTAAAACTAAATTAAGATCAGAAATATATATTTTTGTTTTCATGACATTTTACGATAGGCCTGTAGACAATTTAGACGTTATGACTGGGTTTTCTAATAACCAGAGAGGCTGGGGGGAGGAGTTTACTCCAAGTGCCTGTGTAAAGGTGAAAGTGAAAGTTGTGTCTCAGTATAGACCTGAGGTGTAGATTGTTCTGTAAAAACGTGTAGATAAGCACATATTGTGACTATTATAATGGTTATGGATTTAAATCAACTATTTTGAATGTGAAGTGGAGGACGTGAAGCCCAGTAAAGGTAAGAGAAGATCTCAGTATATTTCACTTTCCAAACTAGACACAACGGCCTTGTCATTGTTTCGACGCCTGTTCAGCAATCTGGTGCTCATGAATGTGCTGCGTCAAAGGACACTTTGATAATGAATAAAGTTGACTTCATAGCTTTTATTGGTAAGGTTATCAATCCGACTCGGGTTTGTGGAAAGCAGAAATGCCAGGTTGAAGGTTATTGTGCCGTTACAGATGTTACTGTTGAAGTGGCACATTTTCTCATCGATTAAACTATTTATCGCAATACCGTTTTTTTGTTCCCAAAACTAGAATATGTTATGAACAGAGTGGACAAAGTTTTGTAGACTTTACCCTTTGCAAAGGTTTTTCAAAAACGCGCTGATTAGAAGGAGTGCACAGGAGAATTGAGTTAATACACATGCGCACTTCACAACGTAGGCTTTTCCTAACGGAAACATGCCGATAGATGCTAGAACGAGCCAACGTCTGCTGTTTGGATGCTGTTTGACGAGAGAGCATCTGGGGATGCAGCACGAAGGAATCCCTCAGCAGATGCCATAATGGAGGTCCGATTCTATTTGGAGGAGCCCCTCCAACGATCTGCAGATCCTCTGAGTTGGTGGAAGAACAAGGTCTCTGTCTACCCACCGCTTACTAAAGTCATGACAGGGAGACACTGCATAGTGGCCACATCCCTTCCCTCTGAGAGGGTCTTCTCGAAAACAGAACAAATAATTACTGGGAGAAGAAACCGCATCAGCCACTCGAAAGTGAGGCAGCTTGCATTTATGAATGCAAATCTCTCAAAAGCAAAATATGGTCAGCATTACTGTGTGCTGCTGGTTATAACATGGTAATAAAGAAGAGAGAGAAAAGAGGGACCAGTTTAATGTTTTAAGGGGGATGCTGGTTATAACATGGTAATAAAGGAGAGAGAGAAAAGAGGGACCAGTTTAATGTTTTAAGGGGGATGCTGGTTATAACATGGTAATAAAGAAGAGAGAGAAAAGAGGGACCAGTTTAATGTTTTAGTGGGATGCTGGTTATAACATGGTAATAAAGAAGAGAGAGAAAAGAGGGACCAGTTTAATGTTTTAAGTGGGATGCTGGTTATAACATGGTAATAAAGAAGAGAGAGAAAAGAGGGACCAGTTTAATGTTTTAGTGGGATGCTGGTTATAACATGGTAATAAAGAAGAGAGAGAAAAGAGGGACCAGTTTAATGTTTTAGTGGGATGCTGGTTATAACATGGTAATAAAGAAGAGAGAGAAAAGAGGGACCAGTTTAATGTTTTAGTGGGATGCTGGTTATAACATGGTAATAAAGAAGAAAGAGAAAAGAGGGACCAGTTTAATGTTTTAAGTGCGATGCTGGTTATAACATGGTAATAAAGAAGAGAGAGAAAAGAGGGACCAGTTTAATGTTTTAGTGGGATGCTACAGTTTTGCACATTGTTATTTATTTCTCTTTGATATGGTGCAATATTCTATTATTATGTTGTTCAGATTGTATTCGTTTTGAATTGTTACATTTATATGCACTTTGTTTATATACATTAAAAAGTTATACTTTAAATGCACATGTTTAATAGCATTCTTTATCATAAAAATCCAATGCATTTTTAAATACATTGTGGTTAAGGTAGAGAATGATTTCATTTAATAATTTAATTAGAATTGATTTCATACCAATCATAGTCAAACTATTGCAAACTGTTTGACTTGGAAAAAATACAAAACATATTTTTATTAAAGAGCAGTTTGGGGGCCAAAAAGAGCCGGACTGCCCACAACAACAGCCCCCTAAATCACGTCTGACTTTCTGATTTGTAAATTCACTGCAGTTCCCAACATTGACCAGCAGGTGGCAATGATACTCTCTTCTCAGACAGTAAATGACCACCAGTCAGCTACATTTATTTTGTTAGGAGGAGATGGAAAAGCATTGAGACTATTTGTCATGGAAGCAATTTCACTCATTTACTCATGTGAATGGGTCCAAAGAGATAAGAGAAGATAATATTGATAGGCACTGTTAAATCTTTACAGCTCAGGATAATATGACTATAATTAAAGAACATCACTACCATCTGCTGGCTGGATCGGTCTTCTGATTTGAACCCTATTCTACACACTGCTAACCTTATGCCTAACCTTAAACCTAAATTAAGATCAGAAATGTACATTTTTGTTTTCATGACATTTTACGATAGGCCTATAGACAATTTAGACTTTTTGACTGGGTTTTCTAATAACCAGAGAGACTGAAGGGAGGAGTTTACTCCAAGTGCCTCTGCAAAGGTGAAGGTGAAAGTTGTGTCTCAGTTTAGGCCTGAGGTGTAGATAGTTCTGTAAAAACGTGTAGAAATGCACATATAGTGACTATTAGAGTGGTTATGGATTTAAATAAACTATTTTAAATGTGAAGTGGAGGACGTGAAGACCAGTAAAGGTAAGAGGAGATGTCAGTATATTTCACTTTCCAAACTAGACACAACAGTCCTGTTTTAAAACAATGAGGACTGGAGAAAGAGGAAGTGATGTTTGTATCTGTGTGATTGAGCAACAGAGAGAATTTGATGAATGGTAATGATGTAAATATGAATGTTTTCTCTTTTTATTGCAGTTAAAATGGCAGAGTCCAGAGTTCATAGTAAGTCACCATGCTATAATTAATGATGAACTTTTCTTTCATGTATCTGGGAGACCAGAACTAAACTAACTATTGAAAATGAAATGTGTTTGTGGTTTTATTTGTCTCTATGTGTAAATGTGTGTCTGGATGAAATGTGTTTGTAACATGAGGAGTGGCAGGTAGACTAGTGGTCAGAGCGTTGGGCCAGTAACCGAAAGGTTGCTAGATTGAATCTCCGAGCTGACAAGGTAAAAATCTGTCGTTCTGAACAAGCCAGTTAACTCACTGTTCCTAGACTGTCATTGTAAATAAGAATTTGTTCTGAACTGACTTGCCTCATAAATAAAATATGTATCCAGAGCAATTAGGATTAAGTGCCTTGCTCAAGGGCATATCAACAAATGTTTTCCTAGTTTCCTCAGGGATTCAAACCAGCGACGTTTCGGTTACTGGCCCAATGCTCTTAAGTGTTAGGCTACCTGCCAAACATGTCTGACTAATGGGAAAATACACTGCCTCTAATTTTATAATTTATTTTAGATATTCCTGTATCTGTACATGATAGTATACATTTGAGGGTATTGTTATGTGGGTGTTAGGGTTAGGGCATGGGGGTAACAGGGCTGGGGTGTGTGGGTCATTGAGTTTAGGTGTGTGGGTAAGTGGACTGAGGTATATAGATATTGAGGGTATTGTCATGTGGGTGTTGGGGTTAGGGCATGTGTAACGGATGTGAAATGGCTAGCTAGTTAGCGGGTACGCGCTAGTAGCATTTCAATCAGTTACGTCACTTGCTCTGAGACTTAAGTAGTGTTGCCCCTTGCTTTGCAAGGGCCGCGGTTTTTGTGGAGCGATGGGTAACGACCGTGCTTCGTGGGCAACCGTTGTTGATGTGTGCAGAGGGTCCCTGGTTCGCGCCCGTGTCCGGGCGAGGGGACGCCGTAAAGTTATACTGTTACATTGATGCTGTTGACCCGGATCACTGGTTGCTGCGGAAAAGGAGGAGGTTGAAAGGGGGGTGAGTGTAACGGATGTGAAATGGCTAGCTAGTTAGCGGGTACGCGCTAGTAGCATTTCAATCAGTTACGTCACTTGCTCTGAGACTTAAGTAGTGTTGCCCCTTGCTTTGCAAGGGCCGTGGCTTTTGTGGAGCGATGGGTAACGCTGCTTCGTGGGTGACTGTTGTCGATGTGTGCAGAGGGTCCCTGGTTCGCGCCCGTGTCGGGGCGAGGGGACGGTTTAAAGTTATACTGTTACACATGGGGGTAACAGGGCTGGGGTGTGTGGGTCATTGAGTTTAGGTGTGTGGGTAAGTGGACTGAGGTATATAGATATTGAGGTTGAGGAATAGGGATAAATATCTGTTCATGTTATTATAGGCAGAACACTCTGTCACAACTGTGACCAAGAATAAAACATACTTTTAAATAAATAAATAAATAATCAAAATGGATGACATGTTAGGCTTACTAGTGACATAAGATTAGCATAGTGGCATGTCTGGGAAAGATGTGGGAACAAATGGGATAATATCATTCTAGATTGTAGCATCACATTCTTCTATGACATATATACTTTCCTTCAAATGAATATGTCTGTCTGGGATTGTGGGGGTTGTATTTTAGAATTGACATGGTCCTGTTTGTTGTATGTCTATTGTATTTTTTAATTCAGCTGTGTTTATCAATGTACTGAGAGGATTTGTGTTCCTGACACAGATGATGTCATTAAACATGAAATGTTCTCTCTTTCTGAACAGATCAGTTTAAACTCACCTCAGAAGACTATGTGTTTTCTGATGTTGGTGAAGAGGTCACCCTTCCCTGTCACCTCACACATGACACCAGTGCAGTTGCCATGACGATCAGGTGGTTTAAAGAGACAGAGTGTATTTACCTGTATCAGAATGGCCAGGTGACAGAGAGGAGTGGCTATGAGGGCAGACTGAGTCTGATCACCCAGGAGCTGGATAGAGGCAACGTGTCTCTGAGGCTGAGAGACTTCAGGAGGCCAGATAGAGTAGTCTACATATGTCAGGTCATCCATGGAGAACAGAAGGAGGAGGCTGCAGTGGGTTTATGGGAGAGAGAAGGTAAGTGTTCTAGAACTCCAGTAATGTTTCTAAACACCTAAACAACAACAATAACAACCAGTCTCTTTCCCTGTACAGAACACTTGTACTTTCTCATGTAGGTAGGAGTTCATAGTAGGAGTTACAGATGAATAGACTAGATTCATTCTGAATATCAACTAGTTACAATGCATATTACCATCACTGTGAGCTCTGAGCTGGTCCTAAAGCATTAGAACCATTCCAACATTACTGTCACGTTCCTTGATTGTCGTTAGTAATGAATGTGATGAACACTCATACCCCTCTGATGTATATCACATCACTATGGTATTTGAGAGGATCATGTGACAGATGGTGATTTGAAGGTAATGATAATGACTAATGTATTCTGTTTTACATGATCATTATTCATGACTCTCCATCTTGGATAATGGATGATCAGTACGGGGTGAGTAATTACTTATTTGTCTGTTTTGTTTATTGAAAGAACAGACCAGAGTGTTAATCTGATACTATAAAAACTACAGGCCTTGTGAACAGCAGTGTGTCTTCTTCAAGGCTACAAATTAAATCAGTTTCTTTACATTTATCAAAACTCTCCCCAAATGTTCTCAAGGTAGGTTGGATTAAGATGTATAGATGTTCTTCAAATTATCCAGAATTTTCATATCATAGATCTCCCACAATATATCTGCCATAGAGGTCAACATTTCACATAGTCCTCCAACAATATACAGTTGAAGTCAGAAGTTTACATACACTTATGTTGGAGTCATTAAAACTTGTTTGTCAACCACTCCACACATTTCTTGTTAACAAACTATATTTTTGGCAAGTCGGTTAGGACATCTACTTTGTGCATGATTCAAGTAATGTTTCCAACAATTGTTTACAGACAGATTATTTAACTTGTAATTCACTGTATCACAATTCCAGTGGGTCAGAAGTTAACATACACTAAGTTGACTGTGCCCTTAAATAGCTTGGAAAATTCAAGAAACGGATGTCATGGCTTTAGAAGCTTCTGATAGGCTAATTGACATCATTTGAGTCAATTGGAGGTGTACCTGTGGATGGATTTCAAGGCCTACTGTCAAACTCAGTGCCTCTTTGCTTGACATCATGGGAAAATGAAAAGAAATCAGCCAAGACCTCAAAGAAAAAATTGTAGACCTCCACAAGTCTGGTTCATCCTTGGGAGCAATTTCCAAACTCCTGAAGGTACCACGTTCATCTGTACAAACAATAGTACGCAAGTATAAACACCATGGGACCACGCAGCCGTCATACCACTCAGGAAGGAGACGCTTTCTGTCTCCTAGAGATGAACGTACTTTGGTGTGAAAAGTGCAAATCAATCCCAGAACAACAGCAAAGGACCTTGTGAAGATGCTGGAGGAAAGAGGTACAAAAGTATCTATATCCACAGTAAAACGAGTCCTATATCGACATAACCTGAAAGGCCACTTAGCAAGGAAGAAGCCAGTGCTCCAAAACCGCCATAAAAAAACAGACTACGGTTTGCAACTGCACATGGGGACAAAGATTGTACTTTTTGGAGAAATATCCTCTGGTCTGATTAAACAAAAATAGAACTGTTTAGCCTTGATGACCATCGTTATGTTTGGAGGAAAAAGGGGGAGGCTTGCAAGCCGAAGAACATCAACCCCAAACGTGAAGCATTGGGGGTGGCAGCATCATATTGTGGGGGTGCTTTGCTGCTGGAGGGACTGGTGCACTCACAAAATAGATGGCATCATGAGGTAGGTAAATTAGGTGGATATATTGAACATCTCAAGACATCAGTCAGGAAGTTAAAGCTTGGTCGCAAACGGGTCTTCCAAATGGACAATGACCCCAAGCATACTTCCAAAGTTGTGGCAAAATGGCTTAAGGACAACAAAGTCAAGGTATTGGAGTGGCCATCAAAAAGCCCTGACCTCAATCCTACAGAATATGTGTGGGCAGAACTGAAAGGGTGTGCGAGCAAGGAGGCCTACAAACCTGACTCAGTTACACCAGCTCTGTCAGCAGGAATGGGCCAAAATTCACCCAACTTATTGTGGGAAGCTTGTGGAAGGCTACCCGAAATGTTTGACCCAACTTAAACAATTTAAAGGCAATGCACACAAATACTAATTGTGTGTATGTAAACTTCTGACACACTGACATCATAACTGACCTAAAACAGGGCATTTTTTACCAGGATTAAATGTCAGGGATTGTGAAAAACTGAGTTTAAATGTATTTGGCTAAGGTGAATGAAAATTTCCGACTTCAACTGTATCTGCCATAGAGGTCAACATTACACTCCAAAATGAAAATAGAATCAGCTTGAATTTATCTTGATGTCTTATTATGAAGCATTCAGTCATTCTCAGACTGCTCACATAGTAGTGCTGCTTACATCCCTTTCCCTAGATGTACATTAGTAATGAATGTGATGAACAGTCATTCCAATATGATGTATGGTATTTCATTAAATTATGACATGAGACAGAAATTCAATGAACAATAATAACTAATGTATTCTGTTTTACATGATAATTATTCATGACTCTCCATCTTGGATAATGGATGATCAGGAGCAAGACTGGGTGAGTAATTACTTATTTGTCTGTTTTGTTTATTGACAACCAATAACACAAGACAAAGAACAGACCAGTGTTAATCTGATACTATAAAAACTATAGGCCTTGTGAACAGCAGTGTGTCTTCTTCAAGGCTACAAATTAAATCAGTTTCTTTACATTTATCAATTCTCTCCCCAAATGTTCTCAAGGTAAATTGGATTAAGATGTATAGATGTTCTTCAAATTATCCAGAATTTTCATATCATAGATCTCCCACAATATATCTGCCATATAGCTCAACATTTCACACACCAACATTTAAATAGAATCAGCTTGAATTTATCTTGATGTCTTATTATGAAGCATTCAGTCATTCTCAGACTGCTCACATAGTAGTGCTGCTTACATCCCTTTCCCTAGATGTACATTAGTAATGAATGTGATGAACAGTCATTCCAATATGATGTATGGTATTTCATTAAATGATGTAATGAGACAGAAATTCAATGAACAATAATAACTAATGTTTTCTGTTTTACATGATCATTATTCATGACTCTCCATCTTGGATAATGGATGATCAGCATTAGGTGAGTAATTATTTGTCTGTTTTGTTTATTGACAACCAATAACACAAGACAAAGAACAGACCAGAGTGTTAATCTGATACTATAAAAACTACAGGCCTTGTGAACAGCAGTGTGTCTTCTTCAAGGCTACAAATTAAATCAGTTTCTTTACATTTATCAATACTCTCCCCAAATGTTCTCAAGGTAGGTTGGATTATGATGTCAGATGTTCTTCAGATTCTACTGAATGTATATTCCATAGAACCCTGCCTCCTGACACAATATCCTGTATCTGCCATAGAGCCCAATGCTGGTTATCACTAACAATGAACATAATCATTTGATCAGAGATAGGACAATAACAAAACAACATTATTTATGAAGTTAACCAGATCTCATTGGTGCCCACAGTTCCTACATGAGGGAGGCTTGCGTGACAGGAGAAATCTGATTGGTCCTGTTTGCTCTGTATATAGTGATGTAGTCCACCACACAGAACTCACCTCTCTGTTTTACACCATAGCCTCAGGATCAGAGTACTTACAACATGAGACCCAGGAGGACAAGCTGAAGAGGGAGGCATCAGCTGGTGAGCTTGGTAAGTTTGAGAGAGTCTGGAGGAGAGAGGATTGAATCAGGGAACATGAGTGATGTCATTCAGTTTTTCAGACTAATTCATTTGTAATGTATCAAATAGTCAATAGACCAGTTGATGATTGGTTCAGCTCAGATAACTGTTGACTGGAGGAAATAATTACTAATAATTGTACCACCTCCATCAAATGATAATGTCTTTATAGGCATACTATTGAATGAATAAATAAATTACTTATTCAAACAATGCTAGAACGTGCCAATAGGATCTCACTAGCTCGTGCCTGGCCATGCCCACCTCCTTCCTTGTTCCGCCCACTATGACTCATTTGTTCACATTGGAAACGACACGCCGTGTTCTAAGGAACGCCGTTTGGGTCTTTGCGTGTCAAAAAGATACACTTCAATAAGCTTCTTGACCAATCAGGACCTGAATATGACTCCACGTCACATAATAATTTAACACGTTCAAATAATGTTATTTGACGTGTATATTTTTGACACGCAACGACACAAACGGCCTTCCATAGTGCACCTCAATACATGTCAGACATGCTTTTTGTCACGCCCTGGCCTTAGTTATCTTTGTTTTCTACTGAGATATGGAAACATTATTTCAATCTAATGAAAAACATCCTAATCTAAAACAGGGAAACGGTCCATGATCTTTAAATCAGTAAAATAACCTTCAATAAGTCTATGTTAAATCACAAGATAGATTCACACCTAGCTTACTTACAAAACAAGCACTGTGGACCGCACTGTGTCCTCATGTACTGCAGGGATAAGGGGAAAATGTACCTCTCCTGTTCAGCTGCTGGATGTTAGACTCAGCGATCAGACAAACACTCATAGTTATCAGCCTGCTTCTCCCGGGTTGACGCCTTTAGATTCCAGCATTATTCCGTCTCCTGAACAACTGAAATCTGACATGTGTAAACGTTATAAAAGTTACAATAATGACACTCAGCCTAATCGACGGCGCCCAGACTCACACACCCCACGGTAGCTGCTGCTATCGTTAGCTAGCTAACGTTAGTTTGTTCAGTCCAGTCCAACGACGCTTCATGTTCCAGCGATATTTGAAGAAAAGTCAACATCATAACACAACATAATAGCAATAGAAAGGCCTCATTTACTGGAACGGACAAACTGTAAAGTAACAAACGATAACATAGCTAGCTAGATAGACTAATAATAGACAGGTCTAGTTTACTGGAACGGACAAACTGTAAAATAACAAACGATAACATAGCTAGTTAGACAGACTAATAATATACAGGCCTAGTTTACTGGAACGGACAAACTGTAAAATAACACACGATAACATAGCTAGCTAGATAGATTAATAACAGAAAGGCCTAGTTTACTGGAACGGACAAACTGTAAAATAACAAACGATAACATAGCTAGTTAGACAGACTAATAATATACAGGCCTAGTTTACTGGAACAGACAAACTGTAAAATAACAAACGATAACATAGCTACCTAGATAGATAATAATAGACAGGCTGTTAGGGTTGCGTCAATTCAATCTGGTATAAGGACAAGTATGACAATGAGTCACTAATTGTATGCTATGTACTTTTTATTAACTAAGTAATAAATGGCAAATGCAATTTCCGTATATACGGGTTCAATGTTTCATCACGCAGGATAAGACAGAGAACTGATTTGTTCCTGACAAAGATAGTATATTATACTCATGACAGAGATAGTTCCCACTTCCGAGCCGGCCTGTCAGAGTAGAGACTGGGCGTGGTTTAGACTCACCCAGCCTATCGTTGGTGTTGGCGCCTTAAGCCAGTCCTGGCCCCTTAACGCATGTGATGTCCCGACGCTGTTGCTGTGTAGATTACGCTCCTTCACCCCAGAGACTGAGGTCAGACAGCTCTGTCCCGACGCTGTTGCTGTGTAGATTACGCTCCTTCACCCCAGAGACTGAGGTCAGACAGCTCTGTCCCGATGCTGTTGCTGTGTAGATTACGCTCCTTCACCCCAGAGACTGAGGTCAGACAGCTCTGTCCCGATGCTGTTGCTGTGTAGATTACGCTCCTTCACCCCAGAGACTGAGGTCAGACAGCTCTGTCCCGATGCTGTTGCTGTGTAGATTACGCTCCTTCACCCCAGAGACTGAGGTCAGACAGCTCTGTCCCGATGCTGTTGCTGTGTAGATTACGCTCCTTCACCCCAGAGACTGAGGTCAGACAGCTCTGTCCCGACGCTGTTGCTGTGTAGATTACGCTCCTTCACCCCAGAGACTGAGGTCAGACAGCTCTGTCCCGATGCTGTTGCTGTGTAGATTACGCTCCTTCACCCCAGAGACTGAGGTCAGACAGCTCTGTCCCGACGCTGTTGCTGTGTAGATTACGCTCCCTCACCCCAGAGACTGAGGTCAGACAGCTCTGCAATATTGTCTGAGCTATTCACACCTGTTATACAATGGCCACTGTTCTCGCTCAAGGCTAACCACAGCTTCCCAGCACACTTATCTGGGGCTAACTGTTACTTTCAGCACACACACACACAGACACCCAGTCTCCCAGGCCAACAGTTGCTAATATTCAATCACATGTGTTATAGTATTGGGTTATAGTGCATAATTCAGAATTGGGTTATAGTGCATAATTCAGAACCTCACAGTAGCCACACTTTGTTGCACAATTATAACACACACACACTTCACACTGCTGTTCATATCTTATGCCCTTGTACATTGTTGCATACACAACACATTCTTTCAGGCTGTGGCCCCATGGTTAGGCTGTGAGAACCTGTTACTCTTGAGAACAAAGACAAATTGTCAGGCCTACATGAGTCAGTAGCCTAAACTTTAATTAATGTAAAATCCATCTAGTTTATAGTTATTTTAGCACGCTAAGCCTAACAAAACCCCACAAGGCCTAGTTTACTGGAACGGACATACTGTAAAATAACACACGATAACATAGCTAGCTAGATAGATAATAATAGACAGGGGAGCGTTACGTGTTAAAGTTACTAGGTAGTTGTACCGGTTAATGTTGACTTTTGCCAGGTATTACCTAACCTACCAGAATGAATCCTACCTTTGAACCACCTGATCCTCCTGGGCTGGTTGTAAAGGTGGTTGCACTTGGCTGGTAAAACTTAAAAAGAGGTCTCATGTTTTTAAGGTTCGACATGATTTAGTCGTTTGTTGGTGATGATGAATGAGATGTTTTTCATATAGCTGTTTTCACATGCACCTTATTTGTGATCGGCCAACATTTGCATATAGTTTACATAGTGTTATTTGACGTGTATCTTTTTGACACGCAAAGACCCAAAAGGCGTTTCATAGTGCACCTCAATACATGTCAGACATGCTTTTAAGTTATGTACCCAGTATGTCCCTCAGGGCCTCTGGCACTGGCCTTTTAACTATCCTGAAGTCTAGGACCAAGAGGCATGGAGAGGCAGCCTTTAGTTATTATGCCCATCAGCCTCTGGAATAGCCTGCCAGAGAACCTGAGGAGGTCTGAAACTGTGGACATATTTAAACGGGATCTTAAAACACACCTTATTAGCTTTACTTTTCCTTAACGTGCTTTTTTAGTCTTTTAGTTTAAAATTGTTATTCTTTTGTTTTTGTTTAAATATTTCAGTTTTTATTTTCAGGCAATTGATATGTTATTAACTTAAGGTATGAAATAAGGTATAAGGTATGAAATTAAGTATAAAATAATTGAAATGTTAATGACATCTCCATGGGTCCACCTTGGTGGGTCAAAGGTCATACCTGTTTGCATTTTGGGGAATTTTGATGAGACAGAATGGGCAGCATTGGGATGTCCATAGGCTGTCCAACAAATCATTACTATTTCTCTCTATAGCTGGAACAGGGAGCTGGCTGGATGAAGTGGCGACCCCTGGTGGCCCTCATTGGGCCATCTCCCCTCTTCTCCTTGGGGCAGGGAGCTGGCTGAATGTAGTGGCGACCCCTGGGTTGCCCCAGCCAGTGCAGGGAGCTGGCTGAATGTAGTGGCTCCCCCTGGGTTGCCCCAGCCCGTGCAGGGAGCTGGCTGGATGTACTGTGCCCCCTGGTGGCCGTTGGCGGAAGTAGGCACCCCTCTCCGGGGGTCGGGCCCCCCTCCCTGGGTCAGCCTCAGCTCTCTCCGGCCCCTCCCCCCATATCCCTGGGGAAGTGAGCTGGCTGGATTGGCCCCCGTGCCCAGGGGCCGGTCCACCCAGTCTCTGGAGCGAGACTCTAGACAGAGTCTGAGTAGAGCATTAATATCCCCTGTAAAGGCACACTGGACAGGTGTAATGAAGGCATGTAAAAATGACCATAACAAGCATTCTAATCACCTGTAAATGCACACTGAACAGGTGTAACGGGGAATATACACGGCTGTGACTATAACCGAAGATAATTCTCTTGGGAGGTAATACGGTCGGCATTTCATTGTGAGGTATTTATTCTAAGTCGGGTGAACAAAAGGACTTGAGTTCCATTATGATATCACAATCACACCATGTGTAGTTAATCATGAAACATACACCCCGCCCTTCTTCTTCCCGGCTGTATGTAATAACACACTAAAATGTCTGGGCTAACAATGTAAGAAATAACACTGCAAAGTTTCCTCGGGGCTAGAAGCACGGCTGCCCTCTATATCGGTGCCATTTTATATATTGACTTCGTCCGTCCTTGCTCGCTCATTAACGTCTTAATCGAAATTATGGATTGCCTCTTATCCGCTTGTCGTCCCATTATGCCATAGTTTGTACATCTCCATTGTCAGTAGAAACCACATTTGTTTAAGCAAGTCAGCCATATCAGCTATGTTTTTTAAAAGGCAGTAAATGAGGCTGAATGAACTGTTTCACTGAATGGGGCTCAATGAGAAATAGTTAATGACAAATCACCAGTAACCTTCTAAGACGACATGGTAATATTGTCTAGATAGAGAACTGTCACGGTCGTTGTATGGAGGAGACCAAGGCGCAGCGTGGTAAGCGTACATTCTTCTTTATTGAAAGAACGAACACTGAACAAACAAACAAAATAAACGAACCGTGAAGCTAAAATGGCTAGTGCAGACAGGCAACTAAACATAGAATAAGAACCCACAAACTACCTAAATGGCTACCTAAATATGGTCCCCAATCAGAGACAACGATAAACAGCTGCCACCAATTGGGAACCATACCAGGCCACCATAGACATACATATACCTAGACTTACAAAACCCCCTAGACATATAAACACCTAGACATACAAAAACTAAACAAACCACCCTCGTCACACCCTGACCTAACCAAAATAATTCAGACAATTAACTTAAAAACAAACCGTTGAAATCAAATGCAACTTTAAATATCTACTTGTAAAACATAAGATCTAGCATCGCTTGTATATTTTGTACTCAAAATAAAAAACATGACAAAATAAATTGAATTCAGTTGCAGAAAATGCCTCCTATTCTAGTGAATTGCTGCTATACTCCACATCTACAGCTGGGTCAGAACATACTGGCTTGGGTTTGAGGATGAACAGGGTAAACACTGTTGCCAGGGGCTACCACATGACACAGCATTGTGCAGAATGTCACAGTAGAAACTTGTTGAAAATTGTCATACTGAGACTAAATTTAAAGATAATTGACCAAAAAAAGTATATGGTTTCCGGTGTCTTTTTTGAAAATTAAAGTCTTGATTAACTTAAGGTGCTGACATGGATACTGTCTGTAAGTGCCCAGATTGTAATGGTTTTAACCCAAACTCAGCCTTTACCCCCAGCCCTGTCCCCTGCACACCCTAACCCAAACTCAGTCTTTACCCACAGCCCTGTCCCCTGCACACCCTAACCCAAACTCAGCCTTTACTCCCAGCCCTGTCCCCTGTACACCCTAACCCAAACTCAGCCTTTACCCCCAGCCCTGTCCCCTGCACACCCTAACCCAAACTCAGCCCTTACCCCCAGCCCTGTCCCCTGCAAACCCTAACCCAAACTCAGTCTTTACCCCCAGCCCTGTCCCCTGCACACCCTAACCCAAACTCAGCCCTTACCCCCAGCCCTGTCCCCTGCACACCCTAACCCAAACTCAGTCTATACCCCCAGCCCTGTCCCCTGTCCCCTGCATACCCTAACCCAAACTCAGTCTTTACCCCCAGCCCTGTCCCCTGCACACCCTAACCCAAACTCAGCCCTTACCCCCAGCCCTGTCCCCTGCACACCCTAACCCAAACTCAGTCTATACCCCCAGCCCTGTCCCCTGTCCCCTGCACACCCTAACCCAAACTGAGCCCTTACCCCCAGCTCTGTCCCCTACACACCCTAACCCAAACTCAGCCTTTACCCCCAGCCCTGTCCCCTGCACACCCTAACCCAAACTCAGCCTTTACCCCCAGCCCTGTCCCCAGCACACCCTAACCCAAACTCAGCCTTTACCCCCAGCCCTGTCCCCTGCACACCCTAACCCAAACTCAGCCTTTACCCCCAGCCCTGTCCCCTACACACCCTAACCCAAACTCAGTCTTTACCCCCAGCCCTGTCCCCTGCACACCCTAACCCAAACTCAGTCTTTACCCCCAGCCCTGTCCCCTGCACACCCTAACCCAAACTCAGCCTTTACCCCCAGCCCTGTCCCCTGCACACCCTAACCCAAACTCAGTATTTACCTCCAGCCCTGTCCCCTGCACACCCTAACCCAAACTCAGCCCTTACCCCCAGCACTGTCCCCTGCACACCCTAACCCAAACTCAGTATTTACCCCCAGCCCTGTCCCCTACACACCCTAACCCAAACTCAGTATTTACCCCCAGCCCTGTCCCCTACACACCCTAACCCAAACTCAGCCTTTACCCCCAGCCCTGTCCCCTACACACCCTAACCCAAACTCAGCCTTTACCCCCAGCCCTGTCCCCTACACACCCTAACCCAAACTCAGCCTTTACTCCCAGTCCCATATATGGTATGTCTGACTTTCTGATTTGTAAATTCACTGCAGTTTCCAACATGTACCAGCAGGTGGCAATGATACTCTCTTCTCAGACAGTAAATGACCACCAGTCAGCTACATTAATTTTATTAGGAGGGGATGGAAAAGCATTGAGACTATTTGTCATGGAAGCAATTTCACTCATTTACTCATGTGAATGGGTCCAAAGAGATAAGAGAAGCTAATATTGATATGCACTGTTAAATCTTTACAGCTCAGGATAATATGACTATAATTAAAGAACATCACTACAATCTGCTGGCTGGATCGGTCTTCTGAATTGAATTGAAACAGTTTTTAGAACTTTAGAGATGATTAACTAAAATATGATGATAGAAGACAGCACCATGCTGTACGATAGCATAAACCCTCTAATGTTGGTCACTAGTTAACAAAGTCACAAACCCTGACCATTTTTACATTTTACCAGACGCTCTGTAGTGAGTCATTCATTTTCATACTTTTTTAGTAATCGAAACCACAACTCTGGCATTGCAAGCACTATGCTCTACCAACTGAGCTACATTCTTAAAATCAGATTTAACCCTAAACCACACTTCTAACCTTATGCCTAACCTTAAACTTAAATTAAGATCAGAAATATACATTTTTGTTTTCATGACATGTTACGATAGGCCCGTAGACAATTTAGACTTTGTGACTGGGTTTTCTAATAACCAGAGAGGCTGGGGGGAGGAGTTTACTCCAAGTACCTGTGTAAAGGTGAAGGTGAAAGTTGTGTCTCAGTTTAGGCCTGAGGTGTAGATTGTTCTGTAAAAACGTGTAGATATGCACATATAGTTACTATTTGAGTGGTTATGGATTTAAATCAACTATTTTGAATGTGAAGTGGAGGATGTGAAGTCCAGTAAAGGTAAGAGGAGATGTCAGTATATTTCACTTTCCAAACTAGACACAAAAGTCCTGTTTTAAAACAATGAGGACTGGAGAAAGAGGAAGTGATGTTTGTATCTGTGTGATTGAGCAAAAGAGAGAATTTGATGAATGGTAATGATGTAAATATGAATGTTTTCTCTTTTTATTGCAGTTAAAATGGCAGAGTCCAGAGTTCATAGTAAGTCACCATGCTATAATTAATGATGAACATTTCTTTCATGTATTTGGGAGAACAGAACTGAACCAACTATTGAAAATGAAATGTGTTTGTGGTTTTATTTGTCTTTATGTGTAAATGTGTGTCTGGATGAAATGTGTTTGTAAAATGAGGAGTTGTAGCTGAGTTTGTGTCTGTGAGAAACAGCTCTACTGCTCCACAGTGACCTCTCCCTCCAAACATCTCTTTATTATAGAACCCATTTAATCCAGCCGGACACAATACGGAAGAAAATAAACCTTTTGTACTTTGCTGGATCTAGAGAAGTTAAAGTTGTACATATCAACAAGTAAGTTGGGCTCCTGAGTGGCGCAACTGTTTAAGGCACTGCATCTCAAGAAGTGTCTCTACAGACTCTGGTTCAATTCCAGGCTGTATCACAACCGCCCATGATTGGGAGTCCCAAAGGGGGGAGCACAATTGGTCCAGCATCGTCTGGGGTTGGCTGTCATTCTAAATTAGAACTTGTTCTGAACTGACTTGCCTGGTTAAATAAATAAAATATGTATCCAGAGCAATTAGGATTAAGTGCCTTGCTCAAGGGCATATCAACAAATGTTTTCCTAGTTTCCTCAGGGATTCAAACCAGCGACGTTACTGGCCCAATGCTCTTAAGCGCTAGGCTACCTGCCAAACATGTCTGACTAATAGGAAAATACAGTGCCTCTAATTTATTCTATATATTTAGTCATAGCAGATCCCTTTTCTTTCTTCAGTAGATTTAAGTTGAGTTCGGTTCAGGATTTACTTGTTCTAAATGATGTTACAGATGATTTTACCATTATCCATTACCTTTACTGATGTTTAAATCAGAGATTTTTACTGTAAAACATCATATGTTGTTATTTCAGGGGGAATTGGCCGTGTATAGACCCATAAAGTGAATTAGTATAATAATTGAAGTGATATTTAAAGTTATTAGGTTTGTTTAGTGTCTCTTGCACAATGGTAGACCTTGTTAGTATGAATGTTGAGGCTTGGACACTGGGGTAGACCTGGTTAGTATGAATGTTGAGGCTTGGACACTGGGGGTAGACCTGTTTTATATGAGTATGCCCATGGATTTCCCTGGTTTATAATGGGGTGTAGGGATACACAAGGTTCATACAGGTAATGGGGCTGGATGGACGTCTATTGTCCAATCAAATCCTTTCTGGCAACAACGTTTGTGGTAGAAACAAGAGATTGGGGCTGGATCACATGTGTTATACCAGTGTAATATTAGTTTATCTATGAAATGATTAGTGTGTACAGGTCAGAGGTCACAGGACTAAAACATGCTGATAACAGGGTTGGGGTGTGCAGTGAATAGCTGGATATAGGTTATTGTTGGTGACTTGAGGAATACAGGCCTAAGGAAAGTGGGTAACAGGGCTGAGATATGAAAGTAACAGGGATGAGGTGTATTGGCAAATAAACTGGGGTCTTGAGTAACACACAGGTCATTTAGGGCCAGGATATGCCTGTATCTGTACTTGATTGTATAGATTTGAGGGTATTGGCATGTGGGTGTTAGGGTTAGGGCATGGGGGTAACAGGGCTGGGGTGTGTGGGTCATTGAGTTTAGGTGTGTGGGTAAGTGGACTGAGGTATATAGATATTGAGGTTGAGGAATAGGGGTAAATATCTGTTCATGTTATTATAGGCAGAGCACTCTGTCACAATTGTGACCAAGAATAAAACATACTTTTAAATAAATAAATAATCAAAATGGATGACATGTTAGGCTTACTAGTGGCATAAGATTAGCATAGTGGCATGTCTGGGAAAGATGTGGGAACAAATGGGATAATATCATTCTAGATTGTAGCATCACATTCTTCTATGACATATATACTTTCCTTCAAATGAATATGTCTGTCTGGGATTGTGGGGGTTGTATTTTAGAATTGACATGGTCCTGGTTGTTGTATGTCTATTGTAGTTTTTAATTCAGCTGTGTTTATAAATGTACTGAGAGGATTTGTGTTCCTGACACAGATGATGTCATTAAACATGAAATGTTCTCTCTTTCTGAACAGATCAGTTTAAACTCACCTCAAAAGACAAGGTGTGGTCTGATGTTGGTGAAGAGGTCACCCTCCCCTGTCACCTCCCACCTGACACCAGTGCTGTTGCCATGACGATCAGGTGGTTTAAAGAGACCGAGTGTATTTACCTGTATAAGAATGGACAGGTGACAGAGAGGAGTGGCTATGAGGGCAGAGTGAGTCTGATCACCCAGGAGCTGGAGAGAGGCAACGTGTCTCTGAGGATGAGAGACTTCAGGGAATCAGATACAGGAGTCTACATATGTCAGGTCATCCATGGAGAACAGACGGAGGAGGCTGGAGTGTTTTTATGGGTCAGAGGAGGTAAGTGTTCTAGAACTCCAGTAATGTTTCTAAACACCTAAACAACAACAATAACAACCAGTCTCTTTCCCTGTACAGAACACTTGTACTTTCTCATGTAGGTAGGAGCTCATAGTAGGAGTTACAGATGAATAGACTAGATTCATTCTGAATATCAACTAGTTACAATGCATATTACCATCACTCTGAGCTCTGAGCTGGTCCTAAAGCATTAGAACCATTCCAACATTACTGTCACGTCCCTTGATTGTCATTAGTAATGAATGTGATGAACACTCATACCCCTCTGATGTATATCACATCACTATGGTATTTGAGAGGATCATGTGACAGATGGTGATTTGAAGGTAATGATAATAACTATTACATTCTGTTTTACATGATCATTATTCATGACTCTCCATCTTGGATAATGGATGATAAGCATTTGTTGAGTAATTACTGATGTCTTTTTCTCAATGAGATAAATAACATCTCAATAAGTCTTAAATCATCACGGTATGCATCACTCTAAAACTAATGAAATACCGTATGCAAAATAGTTGTAGCAGTTAGTCAATCGGTCAGTCAGACCTTCCAATCCGCCAACAGATCTCCAGCAGAGAACAACTGAGATGTTTAGTCTAAAGGAAGCAGTGAGTGGATCCGATCCTGGTTAAACTTGCGACTAGGCTACAAAGCACACTTTTAAATACAACAAAACAAACGGAGTAAAGACGATTCAGAACTGAGGGTTGAACACATCCTCATTTGCGTCTCCATAACAACCCCACTTTTGAGCAGCTGATGCTATTTAATATGTAATTAAAGGGGAAGCGCCCTATTGGAAGGAGAATCACTGAGACGGTTCAGACAAATTCAGGGCGTCAAAAGACATTCTCAGACTGCTCACATAGTAGTGCTGCTTACATCCCTTTCCCTAGATGTACATTAGTAATGAATGTGATGAACAGTCATTCCAATATGATGTATGGTATTTCATTAAATTATGTAATGAGACAGAAATTCAATGAACAATAATAACTAATGTATTCTGTTTTACATGATCATTATTCATGACTCTCCTTCTTGGATAATGGATGATCAGCAAGAAGTGAGTAATTACTTATTTGTCTGTTTTGTTTATTGACAACCAATAATACAAGACAAAGAACAGACCAGAGTGTTAATCTGATACTATAAAAACTATAGGCCTTGTGAACAGCAGTGTGTCTTCTTCAAGGCTACAAATTAAATCAGTTTCTTTACATTTATCAAAACTCTCCCCAAATGTTGTCAAGGTAGGTTGGATTAAGATGTATAGATGTTCATTAAATTATCAAGAATTTTCACATCATAGATCTCACACAAAATATCTACCATAGAGGTCAACATTTTAGTGAGATTGAATGTAACTGTAATAACTCATACATTTTGTTATCCATTATCAATATTCATTCCTCTCCATCTTGGATAATGGATGATCAGGATCATTACCATAAACCTCCCACAATATATCTGCCATATAGCTCAACATTTCACACACCAAAATTAAAATAGAATCAGCTTGAATTTATCTTGATGTCTTATTATGAAGCATTCAGTCATTTTCAGACTGCTCACATAGTAGTGCTGCTTACATCCCTTTCCCTAGATGTACATTAGTAATGAATGTGATGAACAGTCATTCCAATATGATGTATGGTATTTCTTTAAATTATGTAATGAGACAGAAATTCAATGAACAATAATAACTAATGCATTCTGTTTTACATGATCAATATTCATAACCCTCCATCTTGGATAATGGATGATCAGAAAATGGTGGGTAATTACTTATTTGTCTGTTTTATTTATTGACAACCAATAACACAAGACAAAGAACAGACCAGTGTTAATCTGATACTATAAAAACTACAGGCCTTGTGAACAGCAGTGTGTCTTCTTCAAGGCTACAAATTAAATCAGTTTCTTTACATTTATCAATACTCTCCCCAAATGTTCTCAAGGTAGGTTGGATTATGATGTCACATGTTCTTCAGATTCTACTGAATGTACATTCCATAGAACCCTGCCTCCTGACACAATATCCTGTATCTGCCATAGAGCCCAATGCTGGTTATCACTAACAATGAACATAATCATTTGATCAGAGATAGGACAATAACAAAACAACATTATTTATGAAGTTAACCAGATCTCATTGGTGCCCACAGTCCCTACATGAGGGAGCCTTGAGTGACAGGAGAAATCTGATTGGTCTGTTTGTTCTGTATATAGTGATTTAGTCTACCACACAGAACTCACCTCTCTGTTTTACACCATAGGATCAGGTTTGTGGTATTTACAAAATGAGACCTATGGGGACCAGCTGAAGAGGGAGAAATCAGCTGGTGAGCTTGGTAAGTATGAGAGAGTCTGGAGGAGAGAGGATTGAATCAGGGAACATGAGTGATGTCATTCAGTTTTTCAGACTAATTCATTTGTAATGTATCAAATAGTCAATAGACCAGTTGATGATTGGTTCAGCTCAGATAACTGTTGACTGGAGGAAATAATTACTAATAATTGTACCACCTCCATCAAATGATAATGTCTTTATAGGCATACTATTGAATTAATTAATACACTACTTATTCAAACAACCAATTAAATATGTTAATTGCTCTCTCTCAGAGTTGAAGATGGAAAAAGAGATATTAAGACAGGAGATGATGAAACAACTAGAGGAGAAGGACACACAACTGGATGATATGACCCAGGAAGTGAGAGAGAAAGAGAGACTCCTGGAGGAGAAGAACCAGATAATGGGACAGAGGGAGAAACTATTAGAAGAGAAAGAAAACCAACTGGAAGAGAAAGACAAGCAACTAAAGGATAGAGACATTCAACTAGAGGCACTGAGAAAGAACCTGCAGGACAAGAACAGCCAAGTAGAGAACTTCAGAGTCCTACTGCAGGAAAAAGACCTTCAACTAGAGGACAGCAACCACAGACTGGGAGAGAAGGACAGACTACTGGAAGAGAAGGACAGACTACTGGAAGAGAGAGACAAACTACTGGAAGAGAAAGAGAACCAACTAAAGGAAAGAGAACTTCAACTAGAGGACAGAAACTATAGACTGGGAGAGCAGGACAGACTACTGGAAGAGAAAGACAAACTACTGGAAGAGAAAGACAAACTACTGGAAGAGAGAGACAAACAACTGGAAGAGAGAGACAAACTACTGGAGGGAAAAGCAAATGAACTAAAAGAGAGGAGGCAGGAAGTAGAAGAGAAAGATAACCTACTAGAGGAGAGAGAGAAGCAGTTAAAGGAAAGAGACAAACAGGTGGAGGATGTCAACAATGAAAATGCTGAACTGGGTAAGATTATTCACACCATTAATACATTTAGTCTTCTGTACTTTCCTCAATTCTCAGGTTATTGTCGACTCTCCACTGAGTTGTGAATATTGTTGTCCATCACTTCATACTTTCCCTCTGCATCATATTTCTGTCTAAAGTCTTTAACACAGAATTCAGATCCTAGTCCTCCTTTGTTATTTCAGCTCAACAGATATGTGATGTGAAGACTGAGGTAGAGAGACTGAGAAGAGAGATCTCAGCCCAGATGACTGGTGAGTGAGATATGTGATACTTAACATTTCAATAGAAACCCAGAACTCCCCTTCAGTAGGTCTATGTGCCTTCATGTGTCACTGAGGTAAATGTTCCCATTCTAAATGGTTGTTCTATTATTTTAGAACCTGGAGAGACGTCAGATACAGGTTCCATACTCCCAGTCAGGAGGAGACACAGCGAGGATCCTTCACTTAGTGAGTTATCAATATTGTCCTGTTGTCTCCTACTGTTTCTAGTCTATAGTGGACCATCCTTCACTTAGTGAGTTATACATGGTGTCTCAAACTGTCATTAATCTTGATATTCTCTATTTTCTCCAATAATCTATATTTCACTATGATGTGTAATGTATTTGTAGTTTGTTTATACTATGTTTTAAATGTGTCTCTGATGAGTCAGTATGTTGACCAGTTCTCTATGTTGTGTTACAGTGGGAGGAGAGACCTCAGATACAGACCCCACACTTCCACTGAGGAGGAGACAAAGCATGGAGTTTATTCCTCCAGATAGTGAGTTATGGATGTAGATTATATTATATTTGACTCTGTTGTACATCCTCCAGATAGTGAGTTATGGATGTAGATTATATTATATTTGACTCTGTTGTACATCCTCCAGATAGTGAGTTATGGATGTAGATTATATTATATTTGACTCTGTTGTACATCCTCCAGATAGTGAGTTATGGATGTAGATTATATTATATTTGACTCTGTTGTACATCCTCCAGAGAGTCAGTGTGTTGATAAGTGCTGTGTGTTGTGTTGCAGTGGGAGGAGAGAGCAGCAGTCCAGACTCCCCAGTGTCTCCCAGTGTGTCTGAGCTGAGACTGGTGCTGCTGGGGAGGACTGGGGCTGGGAGGAGTGCAGCAGGAAACACCATCCTGGGCAGAGAGGAGTTTGGGGCCCAGGCCAGCCCCTCTGCAGTGACCCAGAGGAGTAGGAGGAGAGAGGGGGACGTGTGTGGCAGACGGCTGGTGCTGGTGGACACTCCAGACTGGTTCTGTCCTGGACTCTCTCTGGAGGAGATAAGACAGGATGTGGGGCTCTGTGTCCGTCTGTCTGCCCCGGGACCCCACGCCTTCCTCCTGGTCATACCAGTGGAGCCCTCTAAGGGGGAGGAGAGAGGGGTGCTGGAGAGAATAGAGGAGATGTTTGGGGAGGGTTGTTGGGAACACACTGAGATTCTATTCACTCATGATGATGGCCTGAAAGAGCAGAGCATTGAGGAGTTTCTCCAAGCAGGAAGTCAGGACCTCCAGCAGCTTGTAGGGATATGTGGGAGCAGGTACTACGTCCTCAACATTAAGGACAGGGCCCATGAAACTCAGGTATCAGAGCTGCTGGATCAGGTAGAGGAGATGGTGGCAGGAAACAGAGAGAGATTCTACAGCAGTCAGACCTACCAGGAGGCAGAGACCCAGGTTAGAGAAATGGAGGGAAAGATCCAGAGAGAGAGAAGAGAGAGGAAACAGAGGGAAGAGAGAGACTTGAGAGAGAGGCTTGAGAAGGAGCTGCAGGATTCTATGAAGGAGAAAGATGGAGAGATCCAGAAGCTCAAGAGAGATATCAGAATTCTCAGAGAACGAATAACAGAACTGGAGAGACAGGTGAAAGAAGAGAGGGATGAGGAGAAGAAAATAGAACTGGAGAGGGAGCTGAAGAGGGAGTCTGATAGGAGGGAGGAGATTGAGAGAGAAGAGCGAGAATGAGAGGAGGGAGATGGAGGAGAGACACAAACAGGAGATAGAGGAGATGATGGAGAACTATGAAGGAGAGGCCAGAGTTGAAGCAGAGAGAAACCTGATGAAGATAGTCCTACCTGAGTTACAGAGGAACATCATGAACTCACAGACAAAGATGCAGAGGGAGTTCAGCAGACATATGGAATAGAAGGATAGACAGATGGAGGAGAAGGATCGACAGATGGAAGAGAGGCACAGACAGGAGATAGAGGAGATGATGGAGAACTATGACGGAGAGGCCAGAGTCAGAAACCTTCTGAAAACAGTCCTTTATTTTCTTATATATATTTTTTACCTTTATTTAACTAGGGAAGTCAGTAAAGAATAAATTCTTATTTTCAGTGACGGCCAGGGAACAGTGGGTTAATAACTGCCTTGTTCAGGGGCAGAACAACGTATTTTTACCTTGTCAGCTCTGGGATTCGATCTTGCAACCATTCGGTTACTAGTCCAATGCTCTAACCACTAGCGGTTGTCCATTCAAAACCTGACTCCAAAACTTGATTCCAACTCTTTTTATTGGATATCCAAACAGACACACAGAGAAATATCAGTATTATGTTGCTTGTTTTACTATATAGAAAGTGTTTTGTTGCTTTGTATCACACATAGTATTTGTTACTTCAACAATATTGTATTAAATCAGTATCACTAAATACCATATCAGTGGTTATGTTGTACAGTAGTAAGCACACTTTGGATTACATTTTCTGTCCCCCAAAAATACCTTGATACTCACAATATAGTGTGAATAATGTTGTAACTGTTAATTTACGATGTATGTAAGATGACCCCTTTTAAATGTTCTGGTTATTTAGTGGATCTTTGTCCTTTGAGAGGGCTGTTTTTACATCAGAAACTGTGGCCCTTAGTAATCGGGGAGGGAACAGTCGAAGGTTGGCCATGGAAAAGTTAACCCTGTATTGTTTTGGTATTACAATACTTTACAGCTGTTGGAAATGGTATCTCACAGAAGCACAATAAAGGAAAACATTAAAGAGCAGAAGTACAGCACTGTACGAGCCAATAAATAAATAACACTCTGTAAACCAATCAAATCACTTACTGTGACCTTTACGTCCATATATGGGCGGCTGGATGAAGTTCTTCCTGTGGGTGTTGTTGTCAATGTTACCATGGAACACCTGTCACCAAGACAACCACAGATACTGTCAGACACACTGCCACCAAAGCCTTGTTTATACCTGGTGCTAACATGTGTACTTTGTCTTGATCTGATCCACATTCTGATTGTGCCACATTTTCTTTATATGATTTTAAAAGGCAGGATAATGATGATTTAAATAGTTTCACTTTCCACATCTGTCTACACCTGTACGATATCCTACCCTACCCTACCCTGCCCTGCCCTGCCCTGCCCTAACCTACCCTGCACACACACACACACACACACACACACACACACACACACACACACACACACACACACACACACACACACACACACACACACACACACACACACACACACACTCACACACACACACACAACTCCTGAATACTCCAAACACAGCTAAAACACAACTCCTGAATACTCCAAACACACACACCACTAAATGTAAGTGATGGAGATGAGGGAGGTGAAGGTGAGGGAGAAAATGAGTTAGAAGGTGAGGTGTGGAATGAAGAAAAGAGTGAAGACGTTCAGGGTGAGGGGTGATGAGAAGGAAAGGATGAAGGAGGTGAGTGGAGAGGAGAGGAGGCTGGCGAGAGGTGAGGAGAGGGGACACGCGAAAGGTGAGGAGAGGGGACAGGTGAGAGGTGAGGAGAGGGGACAGGTGAGAGGTGAGGAGAGGGCACAGGCGAGAAGTGTTGAGCGGGGGCAGGTGAGAAGTGTTGAGCGGGGGCAGGTGAGAGGTGAGGAGAGGGCACAGGTGAGAGGTGAGGAGAGGGCACAGGTGAGAGGTGAGGAGAGGGGGCAGGTGAGAGGTGAGGAGAGGGGGCAGGTGAGAGGTGAGGAGAGGGCACAGGTGAGAGGTGAGGAGAGGGGACAGGTGAGAGGTGAGGAGAGGGGACAGGCGATAAGTGAGGAGAGAGCACAGGTGAGAGGTGAGGAGAGGGGACAGGTGAGAAGTGTGGAGAGGGGGCAGGTGAGAGATGAGGCAATAGGATTGCCTGTAAATGGACAGAAACAACCACACACAAAGGTTATAACTATCAAGTAGTTCAAATGTAGTCTGATACAAACATCAAATATATTATTATTAAGTATTGTCATGCTAGTGACCTGTACATCCTCCACAGACAACCACAATACATACAGTGTTGTGGACTCCCTAATGTCATGATCCTCCAATGAAACATTAATGGTGCTCTTCAGGGTTGTGAAGCCCGCTGCTGCCTGGAGGGTAAAAACCTCACTCCAGGCATCATCCTCCCCCACAAACTCAAACAACATCTATATAACAAAAGACCAACATTAACAATTGTAATTCATCCTGAAATGTACATTAATAGTAGTGAGTTTATCAACAAGTAAAGTAATGATTTACCTGAATGGATTCAGAGAGCAGGAATCTCCTAATCCGCTCCATCCTGGTATTTGATCTTAAAGGGCCCTCCATCAGGCTGCTCTGGATGAGAGACCCCCCTCTGTCTTCTCTCCTCTATTGACTACAATATGCATTACTGTCAGTGTTGAGTTATAAATATATTTATACCACAGCATTGTTGAATTCTAGAATGGGCATTAAAACCAGTTCAGAAAGAAAACAGCATGTAGAAATACATTTAACCATTTATTTAGTAATGAATAATGCCTTGGTGATATAGGCTCTGCTCATTCAGGGAGGCTCACTGCCCAAACAAAGTGAAGGGGACCAAGGTCTCATACCTTTTAAAGGGTTAATAAATGGTGTTATGATAAACTGTAAGGTCTCCTCTTCTAGGAGACCTCTGTGTGTGTATTAACACCTGTTCTGAGTGTTGTGCCCTTCAGACACTATCAGAAGGTAGAAACCAGTCTACGTTCATACTCCTCCTGTCTGGACCCCACCTGTCTATCTGAGGTTCTGACAATACGACTGGTTGTCTGAGAACACAAGGCTGCAGCAGGCCTGATGAAAACAGACACCTGTCAGAAGATGCTTGGACTCGTTCACCTTGTTATGACCCGATACTGGTGATGAAAGGTCAAGTTTCAGTCAAACCCACTTCTGAGATTTTAATTGCTGATAAGATAGACCTGATCATCTGTTGAAGAAATTGATGAACAAAAGCGTCAATATAAAATAGCCTACAGCAGTGAGTGTGGGAAGCTATACCAAAGCCCCCGTCAGGAACCCAGAACCTAACAGGTGGAGTCTGGGGTGGTTCTGGGAGCAAGAAGCCAGTGCATAGTAGCAGTAGCAGCAGCAGCAGCAGAGTTTCTGCAGATAAATGTGTGCTTTAGTATTATTGTCTTTGGTAACTGTAGTATTAGCAGGATAAACGCCTCCTTTCTGTACATTACCTTGGTAAAATGAACTCCACAAAGGGACTCGGCTCCACCTTGTCCCGCTGCGTCGTCCATTATCTCCAAGGTAATGTACGGAACGTCTGCGTTTATCTCTTACATAATATACAGATGATATCAACTTGGTGAAATCCCTTACCTTCCTCCGCCTGCTCTCCTACTCCTCAAAACGACGACGTTTAATCTCCTGTGGCAAATAATAAGTATTGAATTCATCTGTTTTGTGTATGAAAAAGTAAGTGTTTCCTGTTGGAATGCCGATGATGTGTGATCTGAACAGATTTACTCAGCTATATTATATACATACTTTCTCCTGGTCTGCAGCCAGAGAGAGATGGTAGCCTCGTCTTGGAGACGTCGTATCTCCTGCATTTCCACTAGAGACTGAAATCAATACAGGTACAGTAATAAATAAAGCCATTCTGATTGTTAAGTTACAATGAGAATCCTAGAACTAATAATATACTTTATCATTTGATGATAAATTTGTAAGTCGCTCTGGATAAGAGCGTCTGCTAAATGACTTAAATGTAAATGAAAATGTAATGATAAAAGTGGAAAAGGTCATTTATTGTTCCAAACCTCTAGTGTCATTGAAGTTTGTGGTGAGTCAACAGGGAGGCCTGTCTCCATAGGTGGGGTCTCTATCTCCAGAGGTGGAGTCTCTGTCTCCAGAGGTGGAGTCTCTGTCTCCAGAGGTGGAGTCTCTGTCTCCAGGGGTGGAGTCTCTGTCTCCAGGGGTGGAGTCTCTGTCTCCAGGGGTGGAGTCTCTGTCTCCAGGGGTGGAGTCTCTGTCTCCAGGGGTGGAGTCTCTGTCTCCAGGGGTGGAGTCTCTGTCTCCAGGGGTGGAGTCTCTGTCTCCATGGGTGGAGTCTCTGTCTCCATGGGTGGAGTCTCTGTCTCCATGGGTGGAGTCTCTGTCTCCGTAGGTGGAGTCTCTGTCTCCGTAGGTGGAGTCTCTGTCTCTGAGGTTCTGTCCTCCCTTACAGTTTCCTTTAACATTAAAATACAAGAAATCACCAGTTGATCAATTACTTTATAACGTTTGTATACAGAGGGAAATTCAGTTCATTTTCAAATTAATTCATTCCAGTTTCTTTTAGAATTAAATCATTACCTCTGACATTCATCACATGACATAATCCATCTCAATCTACCTCCCCATTCCTAACACATAAACTATCAAACACCTTCAATCTTAAGTACAGGGCAGACCTCCATAGTCCAGCTGATTTGATTGCTGCTGGACACATGCTGTCCAGCTGTAGGAGAACGAGCCTCCTCCTCCTGTCTGTCTTAAAGGCCTCTACATTTGGATTCATCTGGGGGAATGTTTCCCCCAAAACCTTCAAGAAGCTGCTCTCCTCCTGACCATAGTGCAACTTGATCTGCCTCACAGGAGACTCTAAAGATACTGAGATATGGAAACATTATTTAAATCTAATGAAAAACATCCTAATCTAAAACAGGGAAACGGTTCATGATCTTTAAATCAGTAAAATAACCTTCATTAAGTCTATGTTAAATCACAAGATAGATTCACACCTAGGTTACTTACAAAGCAAGCACTGTGGACCGCACTGTGTCCTCATGTACTGCAGGGATAAAGGGAAAATGTACCTCTCCTGTTCAGCTGCTGGATGTTAGGCTCAGTGATCAGACAAACCCTCATAGTTATCAGCCTGCTTCTCCCGGGTTGACGCCTTTGGATTCCAGCATTATTCCGTCTCCTGAACGACTGAAATCTGACATGTGTAAACGTTATTAAAGTTACAATAATGACACTCAGCCTAATCGACGGCGCCCAGACTGACACACCCCACGGTAGCTGCTGCTATCGTTAGCAAGCTAACGTTAGTTTGTTCAGTCCAGTCCAACAACGCTTCATGTTCAAGTGATATTTGAAGAAAAAGACAACATCATAACACAACATAATAGCAATAGAAAGGCCTAGTTTACTGGAACGGACATACTGTAAAATAACAAACGATAACATAGCTAGCTAGATAGGCTAATAATAGACAGGCCTAGTTTACTGGAACGGACATACTGTAAAATAACAAACGATAACATAGCTAGCTAGATAGGCTAATAATAGACAGGCCTAGTTTACTGGAACGGACATACTGTAAAATAACACACGATAACATAGCTAGCTAGATAGGCTAATAATATACAGGCCTAGTTTACTGGAACGGACAAACTGTAAAATAACAAACGATAACATAGCTAGCTAGATAGGCTAATAATAGACGGTAGCGTTACTTGTTAACGTTACTAGGTAGTTGTATCGGTTAATGTTGACTTTTGTCAGGTATTACCTAACCTACCAGAATGAATCCTACCTTTGACCCACCTGATCCTCCTGGGCTGGTTGTAAAGGTGGTTGCACTTGGCTGGTAAAACTTAAAAAGAGGTCTCTCATGTTTTCAAGGTTCGACATGATTTAGTCGTTTGTTGGTGATGATGAATGAGATGTTTTTCATATAGCTGGCTTCACATGCACCTTATTTGTGATTGGCCAACATTTACATATAGTTTACATAGTGTTATTTGACGTGTATCTTTTTGACACGCAAAGACCCAAACGGCGTTCCATAGTGCACCTCAATACATGTCAGACATGCTTTTAAGTTATGTACACAGTATGTCCCTCAGGTCCTCTGGCACTGGCCTTTTAACTATCCTGAAGTCTAGGACTAAGAGGCATGGAGAGGCAGCCTTTAGTTATTATGCCCCCAGCCTCTGGAATAGCCTGCTAGAGAACCTGAGGAGGCCCGAAACTGTGGACATATTTAAAAGGGATCTTAAAACACACCTTTTCACCTTTACTTTTCCTTAGCGTGCTTTTTTAGTCTTTTAGTTTAAAATTGTTATTCATTTTTATTTTCAGGCAATTGATATGTTATTAACTTAAGGTATGAAATAAGGTATAAGGTATGAAATTAAGTATAAAATAATTGGAATGTTAATGACATCTCCATGGGTCCACCTTGGGGGGTCAAAGGTCATACCTGTTTGCATTTTGGGGAATTTTGATGAGACAGAATGGGCAGCATTGGGATGTCCATAGGCTGTCCAACAAATCATTACTATTTCTCTCTATAGCTGGAACAGGGAGCTGGCTGGATGAAGTGGCGCCCCCTGGGTTGCCCCAGCCTGTGCAGGGAGCTGGCTGAATGTAGTGGCGACCCCTGGGTTGCCCCAGCCCGTGCAGGGAGCTGGCTGAATGTAGTGGCGACCCCTGGTGGCCCTCATTGGGCCATCTCCCCTCTTCTCCTTGGGGCAGGGAGCTGGCTGGATGTAGTGGCGACCCCTGGGTTGCCCCAGCCCGTGCAGGGAGCTGGCTGGATGTACTATGCCCCCTGGTGGCCGTCGGCGGAAGTAGGCACCCCTCTGACCATAACAAGCATTCTAATCACCTGTAAATGCACACTGGACAGGTGTAACGGGGAATATACACGGCTGTGACTATAACCGAAGATAATTCTCTTGGGAGGTAATACGGTCGGCATTTCATTGTGAGGTATTTATTCTAAGTCGGGTGAACAAAAGGACTTGAGTTCCATTATGTTATCACACCATGTGTAGTTAATCATGAAACATACACTTCTTCCTCCCGGCTGTATGTAATAACACACTAACATGTCTGGGCTAACAATGTAAGAAATAACACTGCAAAGTTGCCTCGGGGCTAGAAGCACGGCTGCCCTCTCTATCGGCTCCATTTTATATATTGACTACGTCCGTCCTAGCTCGCTCATTAATGTCTTAATCGAAATTATAGATTGCCTCGTCGTCCCCTTATGCCATAGTTTGTACATCTCCATTGTCAGTAGAAACCACATTTGTTTAAGCAAGTCAGCCATATCAGCTATTGGAGCCAGCAGCATACGGCAGCGTAGCCTAGTGGTTAGAGCATTGGACTAGTAACCGAAAGGTTGCAAGATCAAATCCCTGAGCTGACAAGGTACAAATCTGTCGTTCTGCCCCTGAACAGGCAGTTAACCCACTGTTCCTAGGCCGTCATTGAAAATAAGAATTTGTTCTTAACTGACTTGCCTAGTAAAATAAAGGTGAAAAAAAAAAAAAAAAAAAAATACCACCCTGCATACCACTGCTGGTTTGCTTCTGAAGCTAAGCAGGGTTGGTCCTGGTCAGTCCCTGGATGGGAGACCAGGTGCTGCTGGAAGTGGTGTTGGAGGGCCAGTAGGAGGCACTCTTTCCTCTGGTCTAAACAAAGATCCCAATGCCCCAGGGCAGTGATTTGGGACACTGCTCTGTGTAGGGTGCCGTCTTTCGGATGGGACGTTAAACGGGTGTCCTGACTCTCTGAGGTCATTAAAGATCCCATGGCACTTATCGTAAGAGTAGGGGTGTTAACCCCGGTGTCCTGGCTAAATTCCCAATCTGGCCCTCAACCATCACGGTCACCTAATAATCCCCAGTTTACAATTGGCTCATTCATCCCCCTCCTCTCCCCTGTAACTATTCCCCAGGTCGTTGCTGCAAATGAGAACGTGTTCTCAGTCAACTTACCTGGTAAAATAACGGTAAAATAAAATAAATAAAAATAAAAATGTCTTTTTAAAAGGCAGTAAATGAGGCTGAATGAACTGTTTCACTGAATGGGGCTCAATGAGAAATAGTTCATGACAAATCACCAGTAACCTTCTCAGACGACATGGTAATATTGTCTAGATAGAGAACTGTCATGGTCGTTTTAAGGAGGAGACCAAGGCGCAGCGTGGTAAGCGTACATTCTTCTTTATTGAAAGAACGAACACTGAACAAACAAACAAAATAAACGAACCGTGAAGCTAAAATGGCTAGTGCAGACAGGCAACTAAACATAGAATAAGAACCCACAAACGACCTAAATGGCTACCTAAATATGGTCCCCAATCAGAGACAACGATAAACAGCTGCCACTGATTGGGAACCATACCAGGCCACTATAGATAGACATACATATACCTAGACTTACAAAAACCCCATGACATACAAAAACCCTGAGACATACAAAAACTAAACAAACCACCCTCGTCACACCCTGACCTAACCAAAATAATTCAGACAATTAACTTAAAAACAAACCGTTGAAATCAAATGCAACTTTAAATATCTACTTGTAAAACATAAGATCTAGCATCACTTGTATATTTTGTACTCAAAATAAAAAGCATGACAAAATAAATTGAATTCAGTTGCAGAAAATGCCTCCTATTCTAGTGAATTGCTGCTATACTGCACATCTACAGCTGGGTCAGAACATACTGGTTTGGGTTTGAGGATGAACAGGGTAAACACTGTTGCCAGGGGCTACCACATGACACAGCATTGTGCAGAATGTCACAGTAGAAACTTGTTAAATTGTTATACTGAGACTAAATTTAAAGATAATTGACCAAAAAAAGTATATGGTTTCCGGTGTCTTTTTTGAAAATTAAAGTCTTGATTAACCTCTAATTCCTCCCAAACCCGGATCCGGGAGCACCCCCCACAGTAAAAAAGCTGACTAGCATAGCCTAGCATAGCGTCACAAGTAAATACTAGCATCTAAATATCATTAAATCACAAGTCCAAGACACCAGATGAAAGATACACATCTTGTGAATCCAGCCATCATTTCTGATTTTTAAAATGTTTTACAGGGAAGACACAATATGTAAATCTATTAGCTAACCACGTTAGCAAAAGACACCACTTTTTTTACTCCACCAGTTTTTTACTCCATCAGTAGCTATCACAAATTCGACCAAATAAAGATATATATAGCCACTAACCAAGAAACAACTTCATAAGATGACAGTCTGATAACATATTTATTGTATAGCATATGTTTTTTTAGAAAAATTTGCATATTTCAGGTATAAATCACAGTTCTACATTGCAGCTGCAATCTGAAATAGTGCCGAAGCTGCCAGAATAATTACAGAGACCAACGTCAAATACCTAATTACTCATCTTAAAACATTTCTGAAAAATACACAGCGTACAGCAAATGAAAGCCCAACATCTTGTGAATCCAGCCAATATGTCAGATTCTTTAAGTGTTTTACAGCGAAAACACAATATAGCATTATATTAGCTTAGCACAATAGCCAGAAACACAAGCAATTTACCAGCAGCACAGGTTAGCGATCGTAACAATACAGAAAAAGATATATAATTTTGGACTAACCTTGATATACTTCATCAGATGACAGTCCTGTAACATCATATTACACAATGCATATAGGTTTTGTTCGAAAATGTGCATATTTAGCAGCACAAATCGTGGTTACACAATGTGATCAGTGGCAACAGGTCATGCATTCTGTCCGGCGCCATCTTGGAAAGGCACCTAAGTTTACGATTATTTATCGATTAGATTGACAAAAAAATACAGGTTGGACAGCAAATGAAAGATGCATTAGTTATTAATGCAACCGCTGAGTTAGATTTTTAAAATTAACGTTACTAGACATACAGTGTGCGTTACAGCCAGACTAGTGCCGCAATAATGGCGGACAAATGCGTTTACATTTTCCACATAAATACGGAATAACATCATAAATAGCTCTTACTTTTGGACGAGCTTCCATCAGAATCTTGGGCAAGGTGTCCTTTGTCCAAAAGAATCGTTGCTTGGTTGTAAAACGTCGTCTTCAACTTCGGAATTAGCAGCTAACAATAGCTCTGTGGCCACAACATGCCCAAATCCCCAAAACGCAATACTAAGGAAATTCCGAAAATAGCAATATACTCGCATAAACTGATATAACTCGGTTTAAAATAACTTCGTTATGATGTTTCTAACACCTACAGTGGGGAGAACAAGTATTTGATACACTGCCGATTTTGCAGGTTTTCCTACCTACAAAGCATGTAGAGGTCTGTAATTTTTATCAAAGGTACATTTCAACTGTGAGAGACGGAATCTAAAACAAAAATCCAGAAAATCACATTGTATGATTTTTAAGTAAATAATTTGCATTTTATTGCATGACATAAGTATTTGATACATCAGAAAAGCAGAACTTAATTTTTGGTACAGAAACCTTTGTTTGCAATTACAGAGATCATACGTTTCCTGTAGTTCTTGACCAGGTTTGCACACACTGCAGCAAGGATTTTGGCTCACTCCTCCACACAGACCTTCTCCAGATCCTTCAGGTTTCGGGGCTGTCGCTGGGCAATACGGACTTTCAGCTCCCTCCAAAGATTTTCTATTGGGTTCAGGTCTGGAGACTGGCTAGGCCACACCAGGACCTTGAGATGCTTCTTACGGAGCAACTCCTTAGTTGCCCTGGCTGTGTGTTTCGGGTCGTTGTCATGCTGGAAGACCCAGCCACGACCCATCTTCAATGCTCTTACTGAGGGAAGGAGGTTGTTGGCCAAGATCTCGCGATATATGGCCCCATCCATCCTCCCCTCAATACGGTGCAGTCGTCCTGTCCCCTTTGCAGAAAAGCATTCCCAAAGAATGATGTTTCCACCTCCATGCTTCACGGTTGGGATGGTGTTCTTGGGGTTGTACTCACCCTTCTTCTTCCTCCAAACACGGCGAGTGGAGTTTAGACCAAAAAGCTCTATTTTTGTCTCATCAGACCACATGACCTTCTGCCATTCCTCCTCTGGATCATCCAGATGGTCATTGGCAAACTTCAGACGGGCCTGGACATGCGCTGGCTTGAGCAGGGGGACCTTGCGTGCGCTGCGGGATTTTAATCCATGACGGCGTAGTGTGTTACTAATGGTTTTCTTTGAGACTGTGGTCCCAGCTCTCTTCAGGTCATTGACCAGGTCCTGCCGTGTAGTTCTGGACTGATCCCTCACCTTCCTCATGATCATTGATGCCCCATGAGGTGAGATCTTGCATGGAGCCCCAGACAGAGGGTGATTGACCGTCATCTTGAACTTCTTCCATTTTCTAATAATTGCGCCAACAGTTGTTGCCTTCTCACCAAGCTGCTTGCCTATTGTCTTGTAGCCCATCCCAGCCTTGTGCAGGTCTACAATTTATCCCTGATGTCCTTACACAGCTCTCTGGTCTTGGCCATTGTGGAGAGGTTGGAGTCTGTTTGATTGAGTGTGTGGACAGGTGTCTTTTATACAGGTAACGAGTTCAAACAGGTGCAGTTAATACAGGTAATGAGTGGAGAACAGGAGGGCTTGTTAAAGAAAAACTAACAGGTCTGTGAGAGCCGGAATTCTTACTGGTTGGTAGGTGATCAAATACTTATGTCATGCAATAAAATGCAAATTTTATTCTCTCCAAGGTTGCTTAGCAGTTCAGACGTCTTTTCCGTTCCGTATTGTTGTGTCCTGTATATATATATTTACACCTCTCTTCGTTTATCTTTTATTTATTTTATTATCCAAGAACTCAACTACAAAAGCTTTCCTGCAAAAGCTTTCCTGCAACCCGCTTCACCAATTACTAAAAAGTATTACTTACCTCAAACTGAAAATCCATCGTGGAAGCCAGCCAGGGGCTAATTCAGAAGCTAGCCTGAAAGCTAACCAGTAGCTACTCCGATAGCTAGCCAGAAGCTAATCTGTAGCTGCCCCGAAATTAGCCGGTTTGCTGGCTAGCGTTGGTTTTCAGCTGCCCTCGTGTTGTGGTCATCAGCTATTCCTCTAGCTCGATAATCTACCGGCACTTTTGTGCAACGCGACTCGGACCGGAGCATTCCGGGACTTTTCTTCTCTCTCAGTTTCCCCGGATTCCAGCCGCAGGCTCTGGTCACTTGCACCTTGACTTCGCAGCTAGCTAGCTGCAAACCGTGTGACGATTGGCTTACGTCGACCCCGGAGCAAACTCAAATCAGCCTGGAGCTAGCCAGCTGAGGAGTTCCATCACCATCCGGACCCGTTTCTTTTGTTGCTGCTGCAGATACGGAACCCCACCGGGCCTTCACGTCTGACTGCCGACGTTATCTGCCCGAGGGATTTATCCAACTGGCACCGCCGTCCCGACGTTACCTGAACGCTCACCTGAGGCCCGCTAATCGTTAGCTGTCTTATCGGCTGCTACCTGAATAAGCATACCGGACAACTATTATTATTATTATTTTTTTATTTTTTTCTCCTTGGGTCACTATATCTATTCTGCCAATTTGGATTGATCCCCTCTTCCACACGGAACCCCACTACACGGAACCCCACTAACTTACCGACGGAAACGCACGAGGTATCTACAAACAGACCTCCATCCTATGCTGCTACCGATAGCCACATACCCGGCCAGCTGTCTGGATCGCCACGACCCCAACCAACCTCTACTCACTGGACCCTTATTTGATCACTCGATTAAGCATGCCTCTCCTTAATGTAAATATGCCTTGTCCATTGCTGTTCTGGTTAATGTTTATTGGCTTATTTCACTGTAGAGATTCTAGCCCTGTTCACTATACCATATCCAACCTCTCAGTTCCACCACCCACATATGCGATGACATCACCTGGTTTCAATGATGTTTCTAGAGACAATATCTCTCTCATCATCACTCAATACCTAGGTCTACCTCCACTGTATTCACATCCTACCATACCTTTGTCTGTACATTATTCCTTTAAACTATTTTATCGCCCCCAGAAACCTCCTCTTACTCTCTGCTCTAGTAGCTCTAGGCGACCAATTCTCATAGCTTTTAGCCGTACCCTTATCCTACTCCTCCTCTGTTCCTCTGGTGATGTAGAGGTGAATCCAGGCCCTGCAGTACCTGGCTCCACTCCTATTCCCCAGGCGCTCTCTTTTGATGACTTCTGTAACCGTAATAGCCTTGGCTTCATGCATGTTAACATTAGAAGCCTCCTCCCTAAGTTTGTTTTGTTCACTGCTTTAGCACACTCTGCCAACCCGGATGTTTTAGCCGTGTCTGAATCCTGGCTTAGAAAGACCACCAAAAACTCAGACATTTTCATCCCCAATTACAAGATTTTCAGACAAGATAGACCGGCCAAAGGGGGCGGTGTTGCAATCTACTGCAAAGACTGCCTGCAGAGTTCTGTCTTACTATCCAGGTCTGTTCCCAAACAATTTGAACTTCTACTTTTAAAAAATCCACCTCTCTAAAAACAAGTCTCTCACCGTTGCCGCCTGCTATAGACCACCCTCTGCCCCCAGCTGTGCTCTGGACACTATATGTGAACTGATTGCCCCCCATCTATCTTCAGAGCTCGTGCTGCTAGGCGACCTAAATTTGAACATGCTCAAAACCCCAGCCACCCTACAATCTAAGCTTGATGCCCTCAATCTCACACAAATTATCAATGAACCTACCAGGTACCACCCCAATTCCGTAAACTCGGGTACCCTCATAGATATCATCCTAACAAACTTGCCCTCCAAATACACCTCTGCTGTTTTCAACCAAGATCTCAGCGATCACTGCCTCATTGCCTGTATCCGTAATGGGTCAGCGGTCAAACGACCTCCACTCATCACTGTCAAACGCTCCCTGAAACACTTCAGCGAGCAGGCCTTTCTAATCGACCTGGCCGGGGTATCCTGGAAGGATATCGATCTCATCCCGTCAGTAGAGGATGCCTGGTCATTTTTTTTAAATGCCTTCCTCACCATCTTGAATAAGCACGCCCCATTCAAGAAATTTAGAACCAGGAACAGATATAGCCCTTGGTTCTCTCCTGACCTGACTGCCCTTAACCAACAGAAAAACATCCTATGGCGTTCTGCATTAGCATCGAACAGCCCCCGTGATATGCAACTTTTCAGGGAAGCCAGAAACCAATATACACAGGCAGTTAGAACAGCCAAGGCTAGCTTTTTCAAGCAGAAATTTGCTTCCTGCAACACAAATTCAAAAAAGTTCTGGGACACCGTAAAGTCCATGGAGAATAAGAACACCTCCTCCCAGCTTCCAACCGCTCTGAAGATAGGAAACACTGTCACCACCGACAAATCCACTATAATTGAGAATTTCAATAAGCATTTTTCCACGGCTGGCCATGCTTTCCATCTGGCTGCCCCTACCCCGGACAACAGCACTGCCCTCCCCTCTGCTACTCGCCCAAGCCTCCCCCATTTCTCTTTCTCCCAAATACAGTCAGCTGATGTCCTAAATGAGCTGCAAAATCTGGACCCTTACAAATCAGCCGGGCTAGATAATCTGGACCCTTTCTTTCTAAAACTATCTGCTGAAATTGTTGCCACCCCTATTACTAGCCTCTTCAACCTCTCTTTCGTGTCGTCTGAGATCCCCAAAGATTGGAAAGCAGCTGCGGTTATCCCCCTCTTCAAAGGGGGGGACACCCTTGACCCTAACTGCTACAGACCTATATCTATCCTACCCTGCCTTTCTAAGGTCTTCGAAAGCCAAGTCAACAAACAGATTACCGACCATTTCGAATCCCACCACACCTTCTCCGCTATGCAATCTGGTTTCAGAGCTGGTCATGGGTGCACCTCAGCCACGCTCAAGGTCATAAACGACATCGTAACCGCCATCGATAGGAAACAATACTGTGCAGCCGTATTCATTGACCTGGCCAAGGCTTTTGACTCTGTCAATCACCACATCCTCATTGGCAGACTCGACAGCCTTGGTTTCTCTAATGATTGCCTCGCCTGGTTCACCAACTACTTCTCTGATCGAGTTCAGTGTGTCAAATCGGAGGGTCTGTTGTCCGGGCCTCTGGCAGTCTCTATGGGGGTGCCACAGGGTTCAATTCTTGGACCGACTCTCTTCTCTGTATACATCAATGATGTCGCTCTTGCTGCTGGTGATTCTCTGATCCACCTCTACGCAGACGACACTATTCTGTATACTTCTGGCCCTTCTTTTGACACTGTGTTAACAACTCTCCAGGCGAGCTTCAATGCCATACAACTCTCCTTCCGTGGCCTCCAACTGCTCTTAAATACAAGTAAAACCAAATGCATGCTCTTCAACCGTTCGCTGCCTGCCCCTGCCCGCCTGTCCAACATCACTACTTTGGACGGTTCTGACTTAGAATATGTGGACAACTACAAATACCTAGGTGTCTGGTTAGACTGTAAACTCTCCTTCCAGACTCACATCAAACATCTCCAATCCAAAGTCAAATCTAGAATTGGCTTCCTATTCCGCAACAAAGCATCCTTTACTCATGCTGCCAAACATACCCTTGTAAAACTGACCATCCTACCAATCCTCGACTTTGGTGATGTCATTTACAAAATAGCCTCCAAAACCCTACTCAATAAATTGAATGCAGTCTATCACAGTGCCATCCGTTTTGTCACCAAAGCCCCATATACTACCCACCACTGCGACCTGTACACTCTCGTTGGCTGGCCCTCGCTTCATACTCGTCGCCAAACCCACTGGTTCCAGGTCATCTACAAGACCCTGCTAGGTAAAGTCCCCCCTTATCTCTGCTCGCTGGTCACCATAGCAGCACCTATCTGTAGCACGCGCTCCAGCAGGTATATCTCTCTAGTCACCCCCAAAACCAATTCTTCCTTTGGACGCCTCTCCTTCCAGTTCTCTGCTGCCAATGACTGGAACGAACTACAAAAATCTCTGAAATTGGAATCACCTATCTCCCTCACTAGCTTTAAGCACCAGCTGTCAGAGCAGCTCATAGATTACTGCACCTGTACATAACCCATCTACAATTTAGCCCAAACAACTACCTCTTTACCTACTGTATTTATTTATTAATTTATTTTGCTCCTTTGCACCCCATTATTTCTGTCTCTACTTTGCACTTTCTTCCAATGCAAACCAACCATTCCAGTGTTTTTTTTAGTTTTTATTTTACTTGCTGTGTTGTACTCACTTCGCCTCCATGGCCTTTTTATATTTTTATTTATTTATACATATATCTGTTTGCCTTCACCTCCCTTATCTCACCTCACTTGCTCACATTGTATATAGACTTATTTTTTTTATTTTATTTTTTTCACTGTATTATTGACTATATGTTTGTTTTTACTCCATGTGTAACTATGTGTTGTTGTATGTGTCGAACTGCTTTGCTTTATCTTGGCCAGGTCGCAATTGTAAATGAGAACGTGTTCTCAATTTGCCTACCTGGTTAAATAAAGGTTAAAAAAAATAAAAATAATAATAATTATTTACTTAAAAATCATACAATGTGATTTTCTGGATTTTTGTTTTAGATTCCGTTTCTCAAAGTTGAAGTGTACCTATGATAAAAATTACAGACCTCTACATGCTTTGTAAGTAGGAAAACCTGCAAAATCGGCAGTGTATCAAATACTTGTTCTCCCCACTGTATATCGAATTAAATTACAGACGGATATAGCTAAGGCCGATAACTGAGCGTTTCAAAATGCCATCTTGAGGTCTTGCTTTGCGCAATGACGAACGACGAAAAGAGAGCTCACTTCGTTCCTTGGCCTTTTATAAACTCTGAGAACTACGTAGACACTCCATTCCACTTCTCATTGGTTACTGACATCCAGGGGAAGGCGGGTGCAGTTCATGTCGACCCATAGGATACATACAGAGCTTTAAACTGATCTGAGAACAGAGCCTCGTATTCAGACCTTCGCAGTTCCTGTCATGGATTTCGCTGCAGAAAGAGTTCTGGTTCACCCACAGACATAATTCAAACGGTTTTAGAAACTAGAGATTGTTTTCTATCCAATAGTAATAATAATATGCATATTGTACGAGAAAGAATTGAGTACGAGGCAGTTTAATTTGGTAACGATAAATGTCCAAGTTGAAACAGCACCCCCTGTAGTGTCAAGAGGTTTTAACTTAAGGTGCTGACATGGATACTGTCTAAGTGCCCAGATTGTAATGGTTTTAACCCAAACTCAGTCTTTACCCCCAGCCCTGTCCCCTGCACACCCTAACCCAAACTCAGCCCTTACCCCCAGCCCTGTCCCCTGCATACCCTAACCCAAACTCAGTCTTTACCCCCAGCCCTGTCCCCTGCACACCCTAACCCAAACTCAGCCCTTACCCCCAGCCCTGTCCCCTGCATACCCTAACCCAAACTCAGCCTTTACCCCCAGCCCTGTCCCCAGCACACCCTAACCCAAACTCAGTCTTTACCCCCAGCCCTGTCCCCTGCACACCCTAACCCAAACTCAGCCTTTACCCCCAGCCCTGTCCCCTGCACACCCTAACCCAAACTCAGCCTTTACCCCCAGCCCTGTCCCCAGCACACCCTAACTCAAACTCAGTCTTTACCCCCAGCCCTGTCCCCTGCACACCCTAACCCAAACTCAGCCTTTACCCCCAGCCCTGTCCCCTGCACACCTAACCCAAACACAGTCTTTACCCCCAGCCCTGTCCCCTGTACACCCTAACCCAAACACAGTCTTTACCCCCAGCCCTGTCCCCTGTCCCCTACACACCCTAACCCAAACTCAGCCTTAACCCCCAGCCCTGTCCCCTGCACACCCTAACCCAAACACAGTCTTTACCCCCAGCCCTGTCCCCTGCACACCCTAACCCAAACTCTGTCTTAACCCCCAGCCCTGTCCCCTGCACACCCTAACCCAAACTCAGTCTTTACCCCCAGCCCTGTCCCCTGCACACCCTAACCCAAACTCAGCCTTTACTCCCAGTCCCATATATGGTATGTCTGACTTTCTGATTTGTAAATTCACTGCAGTTTCCAACATTTACCAGTCGGTGGCAATGATACTCTCTTCTCAGACAGTAAATGACCACCAGTCAGCTACATTTATTTTGTTAGGAGGGGATGGAAAAGCATTGAGACTATTTGTCATGGAAGCAATTTCACTCATTTACTCATGTGAATGGGTCCAAAGAGATAAGAGAAGCTAATATTGATAGGCACTGTTAAATCTTTACAGCTCAGGATAATATGACTATAATTAAAGAACATCACTACCATCTGCTGGCTGGATCGGTCTTCTGATTTGAATTGAAACAGTTTTTAGAACTTTAGAGATGATTAACTAAAATATGATGATAGAAGACGGCACCATGCTGTATGATAGCATAAACCCTCTAATGTTGCTCACTAGTTAACAAAGTCACAAACCCTGCCCATTTTTACATTTTACCAGACGCTCTGTAGTGAGTCATTCATTTTCATACTTTTTTAGTAATTGAAACCACAACTCTGGCATTGCAAGCACTATGCTCTACCAACTGAGCTACATTCTTAAAATCAGATTTTAACCCTAAACCACACAGCTAACCTTATGCCTAACCTTAAACTTAAATTAAGATCAGAAATATACATTTTTGTTTTCATGACATTTTACGATAGGCCTGTAGACAATTTAGACTTTGTGACTGGGTTTTCTAATAACCAGAGAGGCTGGGAGGAGGAGTTTACTCCAAGTACCTGTGCAAAGGTGAAGGTGAAAGTTGTGTCTCAGTATAGGCCTGAGGTGTAGATTGTTCTGTAAAAACGTGTAGATATGCACATATAGTGACTATTAGAGTGGTTATGGATTTAAATAAACTGTTTTGAATGTGAAGTGGAGGACGTGAAGACCAGTAAAGGTAAGAGGAGATGTCAGTATATTTCACCTTCCAAACTAGACACAACAGTCCTGTTTTAAAACAATGAGGACTGGAGAAAGAGGAAGTGATGTTTGTATCTGTGTGATTGAGCAAAAGAGAGAATTTGATGAATGGTAATGATGTAAATATGAATGTTTTCTCTTTTTATTGCAGTTAAAATGGCAGAGTCCAGAGTTCATAGTAAGTCACCATTCTATAATTAATGATGAACTTTTCTTTCATGTATCTGGGAGACCAGAACTAAACCAACTATTGAAAATGAAATGTGTTTGTGGTTTTATTTGTCTTTATGTGTAAATGTGTGTCTGGATGAAATGTGTTTGTAACATGAGGAGTTGTAGCTGAGTTTGTGTCTGTGAGAAACACCTCTACTGCTCCACAGTGACCTCTCCCTCCAAACATCTATTTTATTATAGAACCCATTTAATCCAGTCGGACAAAATACGGAAGAAAATCAACCTTTTGTACTTTACTGGCTCTAGAGAAGTTAAAGTTGTAGATATCAACAAATAAGTTGGGGTCCTGAGTGGAGCAGCGGTCTAAAGTACTGCATCTCAGTGAGAGAGGTGTCTCTACAGACTCTGGTTCAATTCCAGGCTGTATCACAACCGCCCATAACTGGGTGTCCCATAGGGCAGAGCACAATTGGTCCAGCATCGTCTGGGGTTGGCTGTCATTGTAAATTTGAATTTGTTCTTAACTGACTTGCCTCGTTAAATATATAAAATATGTATCCAGAGCAATTAGGATTAAGTGCCTTGCTCAAGGGCATATCAACAAATGTTTTCCTAGTTTCCTCAGGGATTCAAACCAGCGACGTTTGGGTTACTTGCCCAATGCTCTTAAGTGCTAGGCTACCTGCCAAACATGTCTGACTAATGGGAAAATACAGTGCCTCTAATTTATTCTATATATTTAGTCATAGCAGATCCTTTTCTTTCTTCAGTAGATTTAGGTTGAGTTCAGTTCAGGATTTACTTGTTCTAAATTATGTTACAGATGATTTTATCATTATCCATTACCTTTTTTTTACTGTAAAACATCATATGTTGTTATTTCAGAGGGAATTGGCCGTGTATAGACCCATAAAGTGAATTAGTATAATAATTGAAGTGATATTTAATGTAATTAGGTTTGTTAAGTGTCTCTTGCACAATTGTAGACCTGGTTTGTATGAATGTTGAGGCTTGGACACTGGTGTAGACCTGGTTAGTATGAATGTTGAGGCTTGGACACTGGGGGTAGACCTGGTTAGTATGAATGTTGAGGCTTGGACACTGGGGTAGACCTGGTTAGTATGAATGTTGAGGCTTGGACACTGGGGTAGACCTGGTTAGTATGAATGTTGAGGCTTGGACACTGGGGTAGACCTGTTTTACATGAGTATGCCCATGGATTTCCCTGGTTTATAATGGGGTGTAGGGATACACAAGGTTCATACAGGTAATGGGGCTGGATGGACGTCTATTGCCCAATCAAATCCTTTCTGGCAACAACGTTTGTGGTAGAAACAAGAGATTGGGGCTGGGTCACATGTGTTATACCACTGTACTATTAGTTTATCTATGAAATGATTAGTGTATACAGGTCAGAGGTCACAGGACTAAAACATGCTGATAACAGGGTTGGGGTGTGCAGTGAATAGCTGGATATAGGTAACTGTTGGTGACTTGGGGAATACAGGCCTAAGGAAAGTGGGTAACAGGACTGAGATAGGAAAGTAACAGGGATGAGGTGTATTGGCAAAGGAACTGGGGTCTTGAGTAACACACAGGTCATTTAGGGCCAGGATATGCCTGTATCTGTACTTGATTGTATGGATTTGAGGGTATTGGCATGTGGGTGTTAGGGTTAGGGCATGGGGGTAACAGGGCTGGGGTGTGTGGGTCATTGAGTTTAGGTGTGTGGGTAAGTGGACTGAGGTATATAGATATTGAGGTTGAGGAATAGGGGTAAATATCTGTTCATGTTATTATAGGCAGAGCACTCTGTCACAGTTGTGACCAAGAATAAAACTTTTAAATAAATAAATAAATAATCAAAATGGATTACATGTTAGGCTTACTAGTGGCATAAGATTAGCATAGTGGCATGTCTGGGAAAGATGTGGGAACAAATGGGATAATATCATTCTAGATTGTAGCATCACATTCTTCTATGACATATATACTTTCCTTCAAATGAATATGTCTGTCTGGGATTGTGGGGGTTGTATTTTAGAATTGACATGGTCCTGGTTGTTGTATGTCTATTGTAGTTTTTAATTCAGCTGTGTTTATAAATGTACTGAGAGGATTTGTGTTCCTGACACAGATGATGTCATTAAACATGAAATGTTCTCTCTTTCTGAACAGATCAGTTTAAACTCACCTCGGGACACTCTGTGAGGTTTAATGTTGGTGAAGAGGTCACCCTCCCCTGTCACCTCTCACCTGACACCAGTGCTGTTGCCACGACGATCAGGTGGTTTAAAAGGACAGAGTGTATTTACCTGTATAAGAATGGCCAGGTGACAGAGAGGAGTGGCTATGAGGGCAGAGTGAGTCTGATCACCCAGGAGCTGGAGAGAGGCAACGTGTCTCTGAGGCTGAGAGACTTCAGGTGGTCAGATAGAGGAGTCTACGTATGTCAGGTCATCCATGGAGAACAGAAGAAGGAGGCTGCAGTGGGTTTATGGGTCAGAGAAGGTAAGTGTTCTAGAACTCCAGTAATGTTTCTAAACACCTAAACAACAACAATAACAACCAGTCTCTTTCCCTGTACAGAACACTTGTACTTTCTCATGTAGGTAGGAGTTCATAGTAGGAGTTACAGATGAATAGACTAGATTCATTCTGAATATCAACTAGTTACAATGCATATTACCATCACTCTGAGCTTTGAGCTGGTCCTAAAGCATTAGAACCATTCCAACATTACTGTCACGTCCCTTGATTGCCATTAGTAATGAATGTGATGAACACTCATACCCCTCTGATGTACATCACATCACTATGGGATTTGAGAGGATAATGTGACAGATGGTGATTTGAAGGTAATGATAATGACTAATACATTCTGTTTTACATGATCATTATTCATGACTCTCCATCTTGGATAATGGATGATCAGGAGGTGGTGAGTAATTACTTATTTGTCTGTTTTGTTTATTGACAACCAATAACACAAGACAAAGAACAGACCAGAGTATTAATCTGATACTATAAAAACTACAGGCCTTGTGAACAGCAGTGTTCTCACGTTCCTGACCTTATTTCCTTTGTTTAGTCTTTGTTTAGTTGGTCAGGACGTGAGCTGGGTGGGTATATTCCATGTTATGTGTTTTCATTGGTTTAGGGTTGTCTAACTAGTGTGTAAAGTGTGTTCGTTTCATTTCGTCTTCTAAATAAAAAGAAGATGTATAGTTATCACGCTGCGCCTTGGTCCTCTTCTCTTTCACGTTACGACGATCGTGACAGAATCACCCACCAAAATCGGACCAAGCAGCGTGAAAGGAGGGAACAGCGCTTTATGGAGGAATGGACCCGGGAAAAGGATGAGTGGAGAACAACCTGGGAAGAGATAGACAGGTGGGCGATTGATCCAGAGAAAGTGCCGGAGCCCGCCTGGGATTCGCTGGAGCAGTGCGAGGAGGGTTACAGGATTATGGACTTGGAGAAAGGAGCACGACGGCGCGGTAGGAAGCCCGGGAGGAAACCGGAAAAATTTATTGGGTGGGGGCACACGGGGAGTGTGGCGAGTTCAAGTAGGAGACCTGCGCCAACTTCCCGTGCTTACCGTGAGGAGCTGAAGATGGAACCCGAGCCAGTCGGGGTGGAATTGGAGGTGAGCAACTGGAGTGAGACTGTGAAGGATTTAATGGGGAAATTGGAGGAGAGAGAAATGAGGGATTTGCTGGTTTGGTGCATGAGGCACGACATCCGCCCGACGGAGCGTGTTCGGGATTTGATGTTTCCTAAGTCAGCTCTCCATACTCATCCTGAGGAGCGTGCTAACCGTCTGGTAATGACAGTACCAGTCCCACGCTCCAGGCTTCCTGTGCGCCTCCCTAGTCCTGCACATCCTGTAGCAGCCCCACGTACTAGCTCTCCAGTGGCAGCCCCTCGCACCAGTCCTCCGGTGCCGGCGCCATGAACCAGACTTCCTGTGCGTCTCCAGAGCCCTGTACGCCCTGTTCCTCCTCCCCACACTACCCTTGAGGTGCGTGTTCCCAGCCCGGTACCACCAGTTCCGGCACCACGCACCAGGCTTCCTGTGCGTCTCCAGGGTCCAGTACTCTCTGTTACTGCTCCTCGCACTCGCCCTGACGTGCGTGTCCCCATCCCGGTACCACCAGTTCCGGCACCACGCACCAGGCCTACAGTGCGCCTCGGCAAGCCTGAGCTGCCCGTCTGTCCAGCGCCGCCTGAGCCGCCCGTCTGTCCCGAGCCGTCAGAGCCGCCCGTCTGTCCCGAGCCGTCAGAGCCGCCCTTCTGTCACGAGCCGCCAGAGCCGCCCGTCTGTCCCGAGCCGCCAGAGCCGCCCGCCAGTCAGGAGCCGCCAGAGCCGCCCGCCAGTCAGGAGCCGCCAGAGCCGCCCGCCAGTCAGGAGCCGCCAGAGCAGCCCGCCAGTGAGGAGCCGCCAGAGCCACTCGCCAGTCAGGAGCCGCCAGAGCCGCCCGCCAGTCAGGAGCCGCCAGAGCCGCCCGTCTGTCCCGAGCCGTCAGAGCCGCCCGTCTGTCCCGAGCCGTCAGAGCCGCCCGTCTGTCACGAGCCGCCAGAGCCGCCCGTCTGTCCCGAGCCGCCAGAGCCGCCCGCCAGTCAGGAGCCGCCAGAGCCGGCCGCCAGTCAGGAGCCGCCAGAGCCGCCCGCCAGTGAGGAGCCGCCAGAGCCGCCCGCCAGTCAGGAGCCGCCAGAGCCGCTCGCCAGTCAGGAGCCGCCAGAGCCGCTCGCCAGTCAGGAGCCGCCAGAGCCGCCCGCCAGTCAGGAGTCGCCAGAGCCGCCCGCCAGTCCGGAGCCGCCCCTCAGTCCGGAGCCGCCCCTCAGTCCGGAGCCGCCCCTCAGTCCGGAGCCGCCCCTCAGTCCGGAGCCGCCCCTCCGTCCGGAGGCGCCCATCAGTCCAGTGGGGTTAATTTGGAGGGTTGCAGTTAAAAGAAGGCCACGAAAGCGGGTAGTGACTATGGTGGGGTGGGGGCCACGTCCAGCGCCAGAGCCGCCACCGTGGACAGATGCCCACCCAGACCATACCCTATAGGTTTAGGTTTTGCGGCCAGTGTGGCCGCACCTTGGGGGGGGGGGGGGGTACTGTCACGTTCCTGACCTTATTTCCTTTGTTTAGTCTTTGTTTAATTGGTCAGGACGTGAGCTGGGTGGGTATATTCCATGTTATGTGTTTTCATTGGTTTAGGGTTGTCTAACTAGCCTGATGTGGTTCTCAATCAGATGCAGGTGTTTTACGTTGTCTCTGATTGGGAACCATATTAAGGTAGGCTGTTTGTTTGTGGGTGATTGTCTATGTCTATGTGTAAGTTGCCAGTGTCTGCACTTATCATTTTGTATAGCTTCACGTTTGTCAGTTTGTTGTTTTTGTTTAGTGTGTAAAGTGTGTTCGTTTCATCTTCTAAATAAAAAGAAGATGTATAGTTATCACGCTGCGCCTTGGTCCTCCTCTCTTTCACGTTACGACGATCGTGACATGCTCACATAGTAGTGCTGCTTACATCCCTTTCCCTAGATGTACATTAGTAATGAATGTGATGAACAGTCATTCCAATATGATGTATGGTATTTCATTAAATTATGTAATGAGACAGAAATTCAATGAACAATAATAACTAATGCATTCTGTTTTACATGATCATTATTCATGACTCTCCATCTTGGATAATGGATAATCAGCAAAAATGCAGGGTGAGTAATTACTTATTTGTCTGTTTTGTTTATTGACAACCAATAACACAAGACAAAGAACAGACCAGAGTGTTAATCTGATACTATAAAAACTACAGGCCTTGTGAACAGCAGTGTGTCTTCTTCAAGGCTACAAATTAAATCAGTTTCTTTACATTTATCAATACTCTCCCCAAATGTTCTCAAGGTAGGTTGGATTAAGATGTCAGATGTTCCTCAAATTATCCAGAATTTTCATATCATAGTTCTCCCACAATATATCTGCCATAGAGGTCAATATTTCACATAGTCCTCCCACAATATATCTGGCATAGAGGTCAACATTTCACACATCAAAATGAACATGGAATCAGCTTGAATTCAGTTTGATGTCCTAGTATGAATCATTCTGTGATGTTTAGACTGTTCCAATAGTAGCACTGCTTACATCCCTTTCCCTAGATGTACATTAGTAATGAATGTGATGAACAGTCATATCAATATGATGTATGGTATTTGATTGAATAATGTAATGTGACTGAAATTGGATTGAATGTAACTGTAATTATTCATACATTTTTTTATGAATTATCAATATTCATTCCTCTCCATCTTGGATAATGGATGATCAGGAGCAATACCATAGTCCTCCCACAATATATCTGCCATAGAGGTCAACATTTCACATAGTCCTCCCACAATATATCTTCCATAGAGGTCAACATTTCACATTGTCCTCCCACAATATATCTGCCATATAGCTCAACAATTCACACTCCAAAATTAACATGGAATCAGCTTGAATTTAGCTTGATGTCTTATTATGAAGCATTCAGTCATTCTCAGACTGCTCACATAGTAGTGCTGCTTACATCCCTTTCCCTAGATGTACATTAGTAATGAATGTGATGAACAGTCATTCCAATATGATGTATGGTATTTCATTAAATTGTGTAATGAGACAGAAATTCAATGAACAATAATAACTAATGCATTCTGTTTTACATGATCATTATTCATGACTCTCCATCTTGGATAATGGATGATCAGGAGCAAGACTGGGTGAGTAATTACTTATTTGTCTGTTTTGTTTATTGACAACCAATAACACAAGACAAAGAACAGACCAGAGTGTTAATCTGATACTATAAAAACTACAGGCCTTGTGAACAGCAGTGTGTCTTCTTCAAGGTTTCAAATTAAATCAGTTTCTTTACATGTATCAATACTCTCCCCAAATGTTCTCAAGGTAGGTTGGATTAAGATGTATAGATGTTCTTCAAATTATCCTGAATATTCATATCATAGATCTCCCACAATACATCTGCCGTAGAGGTCAACATTTTACATAGCTCTCCCACATTATATCTGCTATTGAGCTCAACATTTCAGAGGGGTTGAGTTAAATGAGGAAGACACATTTCAGTTGAGTACATTCAGTTGCACAACTGACTACGTATCCCCCTTTCATTTCCTTTCCCTTTTACATAGTCCTCCTACAATATATCTGCCATAGAGGTCAATATGTCACATAGTCCTCCCACAATATATCTGCCATAGAGGTCAACATTTCACATAGTCCTCCTACAATATATCTGCCATAGAGGTCAACATTTCACATAGTCCTCCCACAATATATCTGCCATAGAGGTCAACATTTCACATAGTCCTCCCACAATATATCTGCTATAGAGCTCAACATTTCACATAGTCCTGCCACAATATATCTGCCATAGAGGTCAACATTTCACATAGTCCTCCCACAATATATCTGCTATAGAGCTCAACATTTCACATAGTCCCCCCACAATATATCTGCCATAGAGGTCAACATTTCACATAGTCCTCCCACAATATATCTGCTATAGAGCTCAACATTTCACATAGTCCTCCCACAATATATCTGCCATAGAGGTCAACATTTCACATAGTCCTCCCACAATATATCTGCTATAGAGCTCAACATTTCACATAGTCCTCCCACAATAAATCTGCCATATAGCTCAACATTTCACATAGTCCTCCCACAATATATCTGCCATAGAGGTCAACATTTCACATAGTCCTCCCACAATATATCTGCCATAGAGGTCAATATTTCACATAGTCCTCCCACAATATATCTGGCATAGAGGTCAACATTTCACACATCAAAATGAACATGGAATCAGCTTGAATTCAGTTTGATGTCCTAGTATGAATCATTCTGTGATGGTTAGACTGTTCCAATAGTAGCACTGCTTACATCCCTTTCCCTAGATGTACATTAGTAATGAATGTGATGAACAGTCATATCAATATGATGTATGGTATTTGATTGAATAATGTAATGTGGCTGAATTTGGATTGAATGTAACTGTAATAACTCATACATTTTGTTATACATTATCAATATTCATTCCTCTCCATCTTGGATAATGGATGATCAGGAGCATTACCATAAACCTCCCACAATATATCTGCCATATAGCTCAATATTTCACACAACAAAATTAAAATAGAATCAGCTTGAATTTATCTTGATGTCTTATTATGAAGCATTCAGTCATTCTCAGACTGCTCACATAGTAGTGCTGCTTACATCCCTTTCCCTAGATGTACATTAGTAATGAATGTGATGAACAGTCATTCCAATATGATGTATGGTATTTCATTAAATTATGTAATGAGACAGATATTCAATGAACAATGATAACTAATGTATTCTGTTTTACATGATCATTATTCATGACTCTCCATCTTGGATAATGGATAATCAGAACCAGGTGAGTAATGACTTATTTTTCTGTTTTGTTTATTGACAACCAATAACACAAGACAAAGAACAGACCAGAGTGTTAATCTGATACTATAAAAACTACAGGCCTTGTGAACAGCAGTGTGTCTTCTTCAAGGCTACAAATTAAATCAGTTTCTTTACATTTATCAATACTCTCCCCAAATGTTCTCAAGGTAGGTTGGATTATGATGTCAGATGTTCTTCAGATTCTACTGAATGTATATTCCATAGAACCCTGCCTCCTGACACAATATCCTGTATCTGCCATAGAGCCCAATGCTGGTTATCACTAACAATGAACATAATCATTTGATCAGAGAAAGGACAATAACTAAACAACATTATTTATGAAGTTAAACAGATCTCATTGGTGCCCACAGTCCCTACATGAGGGAGGCTTGAGTGACAGGAGAAATCTGATTGGTCCTGTTTGTTCTGTATATAGTGATGTAGTCTACCACACAGAACTCACCTCTCTGTTTTACACCATAGGATCAGGTTTGTGGTATTTACAAAATGAGACCTATGGGGACAAGCTGAAGAGGGAGGCATCAGCTGGTGAGCTTGGTAAGTATGAGAGAGTCTGGAGGAGAGAGGATTGAATCAGGGAACATGAGTGATGTCATTCAGTTTTTCAGACTAATTCATTTGTAATGTATCAAATAGTCAATAGACCAGTTGATGATTGGTTCAGCTCAGATAACTGTTGTCTGGAGGAAATAATTACTAATTATTGTACCACCTCCATCAAATAATAATGTCTTTATAGGCATACTATTGAATTAATTAATACATTACTTATTCAAACAACCAATTAAATATGTTAATTGCTCTCTCTCAGAGTTGAAGATGGAAGAAAATAAATTAAAAGAGAAATTAAGACAGGAGATGATGAAACAACTAGAGGAGAAAGACACACAACTGGATGATATGACCCAGGAAGTGAGAGAGAAAGAGAGACTCCTGGAGGAGAAGAACCAGATAATGGGACAGAGGGAGAAACTATTAGAAGAGAAAGAAAACCAACTGGAAGAGAAAGACAAGCAACTAAAGGATAGAGACATTCAACTAGAGGCACTGAGAAAGAACCTGCAGGACAAGAACAGCCAAGTAGAGAACTTCAGAGTCCTACTGCAGGAAAAAGACCTTCAACTAGAGGACAGCAACCACAGACTGGGAGAGAAGGACAGACTACTGGAAGAGAGAAACAAACTACTGGAAGAGAGAGACAAACTACTGGAAGAGAGAGACAAACGACTAGAAGAGAGAGACAAACGACTAGAAGAGAGAGACAAACGACTAGAAGAGAGAGACAAACGACTAGAAGAGAGAGACAAACGACTAGAAGAGAGAGACAAACGACTGGAAGAGAGAGACAAACTACTGGAAGAGAGAGACAAACTCCTGGAAGAGAGAGACAAACGACTGGAAGAAAGAGACAAGGTGCTGGAGGGAAAAGAGAATGAACTAAAAGAGAGGAAGCAGGAAGTAGAAGAGAAAGATAACCTACTAGAGGAGAGAGAGAAGCAGTTAAAGGAAAGAGACAAACAGGTGGAGGATGTCAACAATGAAAATGCTGAACTGGGTAAGATTATTCACACCATTAATACATTTAGTCTTCTGTACTTTCCTCAATTCTCAGGTTATTGTCGACTCTCCACTGAGTTGTGAATATTGTTGTCCATCACTTCATACTTTCCCTCTGCATCATATTTCTGTCTAAAGTCTTTAACACAGAATTCAGATCCTAGTCCTCCTTTGTTATTTCAGCTCAACAGATATGTGATGTGAAGACTGAGGTAGAGAGACTGAGAAGAGAGATCTCAGCCCAGATGACTGGTGAGTGAGATATGTGATACTTAACATTTCAATAGAAACCCAGAACTCCCCTTCAGTAGGTCTATGTGCCTTCATGTGTCACTGAGGTAAATGTTCCCATTCTAAATGGTTGTTCTATTATTTTAGAACCTGGAGAGACGTCAGATACAGGTTCCATACTCCCAGTCAGGAGGAGACACAGCATGGATGATCCTCCAGACAGTGAGTTATCACTATTGTCCTGTTGTCTCCTGCTGTTTCTAGTCTATAGTGGACCATCCTTCACTTAGTGAGTTATCACTATTGTCCTGTTGTCTCCTACTGTTTCTAGTCTATAGTGGACCATCCTTCACTTAGTGAGTTATCACTATTGTCCTGTTGTCTCTTACTGTTTCTAGTCTATAGTGGACCATCCTTCACTTAGTGAGTTATCACTATTGTCCTGTTGTCTCCTACTGTTTCTAGTCTATAGTGGACCATCCTTCACTTAGTGAGTTATCAATATTGTCCTGTTGTCTCCTACTGTTTCTAGTCTATAGTGGACCATCCTTCACATAGTGAGTTATCACTATTGTCCTGTTGTCTCCTACTGTTTCTAGTCTATAGTGGACCATCCTTCACTTAGTGAGTTATACATGTTGTCTCAAACTGTCATCAATCTTGATATTCTCTATTTTCTCCAATAATCTATATTTCACTATGATGTGTAATGTATTTGTAGTTTGTTGATACTATGTTTTAAATGTGTCTCTGATGAGTCAGTATGTTGACCAGTTCTCTATGTTGTGTTACAGTGGGAGGAGAGACCTCAGATACAGACCCCACACTTCCACAGAGGAGGACAAACAGCATGGAGTTAATTCCTCCAGATAGTGAGTTATGGATGTAGATGATATTATATTTGACTCTGTTGTACATCCTCCAGATAGTGAGTTATGGATGTAGATTATATTATATTTGACTCTGTTGTACATCCTCCAGATAGTGAGTTATGGATGTAGATTATATTATATTTGACTCTGTTGTACATCCTCCAGATAGTGAGTTATGGATGTAGATTATATTATATTTGACTCTGTTGTACATCCTCCAGATAGTGAGTTATGGATGTAGATTATATTATATTTGACTCTGTTGTACATCCTCCAGATAGTGAGTTATGGATGTAGATTATATTATATTTGACTCTGTTGTACATCCTCCAGATAGTGAGTTATGGATGTAGATTATATTATATTTGACTCTGTTGTACATCCTCCAGATAGTGAGTTATGGATGTAGATTATATTATATTTGACTCTGTTGTACATCCTCCAGATAGTGAGTTATGGATGTAGATTATATTATATTTGACTCTGTTGTACATCCTCCAGATAGTGAGTTATGGATGTAGATTATATTATATTTGACTCTGTTGTACATCCTCCAGAGAGTCAGTGTGTTGATCAGTGCTGTGTGTTGTGTTGCAGTGGGGGGAGAGAGCAGCAGTCCAGACTCCCCAGTGTCTCCCAGTGTGTCTGAGCTGAGACTGGTGCTGCTGGGGAGGACTGGGGCTGGGAGGAGTGCAGCAGGAAACACCATCCTGGGCAGAGAGGAATTTGGGGCCCAGGCCAGCCCCTCTGCAGTGACCCAGAGGAGTAAGAGGAGAGAGGGGGACGTGTGTGGCAGACGGCTGGTGCTGGTGGACACTCCAGACTGGTTCTGTCCTGGACTCTCTCTGGAGGAGATAAGACAGGATGTGGGGCTCTGTGTCCGTCTGTCTGCCCCGGGACCCCACGCCTTCCTCCTGGTCATACCAGTGGAGCCCTCTAAGGGGGAGGAGAGAGGGGTGCTGGAGAGAATAGAGGAGATGTTTGGGGAGGGTTGTTGGGAACACACTGTGATTCTATTCACTCATGATGATGGCCTGAAAGAGCAGAGCATTGAGGAGTTTCTCCAAGCAGGAAGTCAGGACCTCCAGCAGCTTGTAGGGATATGTGGGAGCAGGTACTACGTCCTCAACATTAAGGACAGGGCCCATGAAACTCAGGTATCAGAGCTGCTGGATCAGGTAGAGGAGATGGTGGCAGGAAACAGAGAGAGATTCTACAGCAGTCAGACCTACCAGGAGGCAGAGACCCAGGTTAGAGAAATGGAGGGAAAGATCCAGAGAGAGAGAAGAGAGAGGAAACAGAGGGAAGAGAGAGACTTGAGAGAGAGGCTTGAGAAGGAGCTGCAGGATTCTATGAAGGAGAAAGATGGAGAGATCCAGAAGCTCAAGAGAGATATCAGAATTCTCAGAGAACGAATAACAGAACTGGAGAGACAGGTGAAAGAAGAGAGGGATGAGGAGAAGAAAATAGAACTGGAGAGGGAGCTGAAGAGGGAGTCTGATAGGAGGGAGGAGATTGAGAGAGAAGAGCGAGAATGAGAGGAGGGAGATGGAGGAGAGACACAAACAGGAGATAGAGGAGATGATGGAGAACTATGAAGGAGAGGCCAGAGTTGAAGCAGAGAGAAACCTGATGAAAATAGTCCTACCTGAGTTACAGAGGAACATCATGATCTCACAGACAAAGATGCAGAGGGAGTTCAGCAGACAGATGGAGGAGAAGAATAGACAGATGAAGGAGAAGGATCGACAGATGGAGGAGAGGCACAGACAGGAGATAGACGAGATGATGGAGAACTATGACGGAGAGGCCAGAGTCAGAAACCTTCTGAAAACAGTCCTTTATATTCTTATATATATTTTTTACCTTTATTTAACTAGGGAAGTCAGTAAAGAATAAATTCTTATTTTCAGTGACGGCCGAGGAACAGTGGGTTAACTGCCTTGTTCAGGGGCAGAACAACGTATTTTTACCTTGTCAGCTCTGGGATTCGATCTTGCAACCATTCGGTTACTAGTCCAATGCTCTAACCACTAGCGGTTGTCCATTCAAAACCTGACTCCAAAACTTGATTCCAACTCTTTTTATTGGATATCCAAACAGACACACAGAGAAATATCAGTATTATGTTGCTTGTTTTACTATATAGAAAGTGTTTTGTTGCTTTGTATCACACATAGTATTTGTTACTTCAACAATATTGTATTAAATCAGTATCACTAAATACCATATCAGTGGTTATGTTGTACAGTAGTAAGCACACTTTGGATTACATTTTCTGTCCCCCAAAAATACCTTGATACTCACAATATAGTGTGAATAATGTTGTAACTGTTAATTTCCGATGTATGTAGGATGTCCCCTTTTAAATGTTCTGGTTATTTAGTGGAGCTTTGTCCTTTGAGAGGCTATTTTTACATCAGAATCTGTGCCCCTTAGTAATCGGGGAGGGAACAGTCGAAGGTTGGCCATGGAAAAGTTAACCCTGTATTGTTTTGGTATTACAATACTTTACAGCTGTTGGAAATGGTATCTCACAGAAGCACAATACAGGAAAACATTAAAGAGCAGAAGTACAGCACTGTACGAGCCAATAAATAAATAACACTCTGTAAACCAATCAAATCACTTACTGTGACCTTTACGTCCATATATGGGCGGCTGGATGAAGTTCTTCCTGTGGGTGTTGTTGTCAATGTTACCATGGAACACCTGTCACCAAGACAACCACAGATACTGTCAGACACACTGCCACCAAAGCCTTGTTTATACCTGGTGCTAACATGTGTACTTTGTCTTGATCTGATCCACATTCGGATTGTGCCACATTTTCTTTATATGATTTTAAAAGGCAGGATAATGATGATTTAAATAGTTTCACTTTCCACATCTGTCTACACCTGTACGATATCCTACCCTACCCTACCCTGCCCTGCCCTGCCCTGCCCTAACCTACCCTGCACACACACACACACACACACACACACACACACACACAACTCCTGAATACTCCAAACACAGCTAAAACACAACTCCTGAATACTCCAAACACACACACCACTAAATGTAAGTGATGGAGATGAGGGAGGTGAAGGTGAGGGAGAAAATGAGTTAGAAGGTGAGGTGTGGAATGAAGAAAAGAGTGAAGACGTTCAGGGTGAGAGGTGATGAGAAGGAAAGGATGAAGGAGGTGAGTGGAGAGGAGAGGAGGCTGGCGAGAGGTGAGGAGAGGGGACACGCGAAAGGTGAGGAGAGGGGACAGGTGAGAGGTGAGGAGAGGGGACAGGTGAGAGGTGAGGAGAGGGCACAGGCGAGAAGTGTTGAGCGGGGGCAGGTGAGAAGTGTTGAGCGGGGGCAGGTGAGAGGTGAGGAGAGGGCACAGGTGAGAGGTGAGGAGAGGGCACAGGTGAGAGGTGAGGAGAGGGGGCAGGTGAGAGGTGAGGAGAGGGGGCAGGTGAGAGGTGAGGAGAGGGCACAGGTGAGAGGTGAGGAGAGGAGAGGGGACAGGTGAGAGGTGAGGAGAGGGGACAGGCGATAAGTGAGGAGAGAGCACAGGTGAGAGGTGAGGAGAGGGGACAGGTGAGAAGTGTGGAGAGGGGGCAGGTGAGAGATGAGGCAATAGGATTGCCTGTAAATGGACAGAAACAACCACACACAAAGGTTATAACTATCAAGTAGTTCAAATGTAGTCTGATACAAACATCAAATATATTATTATTAAGTATTGTCATGCTAGTGACCTGTACATCCTCCACAGACAACCACAATACATACAGTGTTGTGGACTCCCTAATGTCATGGTCCTCCAATGACCCATTAATGGTGCTCTTCAGGGTTGTGAAGCCCGCTGCTGCCTGGAGGGTAAAAACCTCACTCCAGGCATCATCCTCCCCCACAAACTCAAACAACATCTATATAACAAAAGACCAACATTAACAATTGTAATTCATCCTGAAATGTACATTAATAGTAGTGAGTTTATCAACAAGTAAAGTAATGATTTACCTGAATGGATTCAGAGAGCAGGAATCTCCTAATCCGCTCCATCCTGGTATTTGATCTTAAAGGGCCCTCCATCAGGCTGCTCTGGATGAGAGACCCCCCTCTGTCTTCTCTCCTCTATTGACTACAATATGCATTACTGTCAGTGTTGAGTTATAAATATATTTATACCACAGCATTGTTGATTTCTAGAATGGGCATTAAAACCAGTTCAGAAAGAAAACAGCATGTAGAAATACATTTAACCATTTATTTAGTAATGAATAATGCCTTGGTGATATAGGCTCTGCTCATTCAGGGAGGCTCACTGCCCAAACAAAGTGAAGGGGACCAAGGTCTCATACCTTTTAAAGGGTTAATAAATGGTGTTATGATAAACTGTAAGGTCTCCTCTTCTAGGAGACCTCTGTGTGTGTATTAACACCTGTTCTGAGTGTTGTGCCCTTCAGACACTATCAGAAGGTAGAAACCAGTCTACGTTCATACTCCTCCTGTCTGGACCCCACCTGTCTATCTGAGGTTCTGACAATACGACTGGTTGTCTGAGAACACAAGGCTGCAGCAGGCCTGATGAAAACAGACACCTGTCAGAAGATGCTTGGACTCGTTCATCTTGTTATGACCCGATACTGGTGATGAAAGGTCAAGTTTCAGTCAACCCCACTTCTGAGATTTTAATTGCTGATAAGATAGACCTGATCATCTGTTGAAGAAATTGATGAACAAAAGCGTCAATATAAAATAGCCTACAGCAGTGAGTGTGGGAAGCTATACCAAAGCCCCCGTCAGGAACCCAGAACCTAACAGGTGGAGTCTGGGGTGGTTCTGGGAGCAAGAAGCCAGTGCATAGTAGCAGTAGCAGCAAGCAGCAGCAGAGTTTCTGCAGATAAATGTGTGCTTTAGTATTATTGTCTTTGGTAACTGTAGTATTAGCAGGATAAACGCCTCCTTTCTGTACATTACCTTGGTAAAATGAACTCCACAAAGGGACTCGGCTCCACCTTGTCCCGCTGCGTCGTCCATTATCTCCAAGGTAATGTACGGAACGTCTGCGTTTATCTCTTACATAATATACAGATGATATCAACTTGGTGAAATCCCTTACCTTCCTCCGCCTGCTCTCCCACTCCTCAAAACGGCAACGTTTAATCTCCTGTGGCAAATAATAAGTATTGAATTCATCTGTTTTGTGTATGAAAAAGTAAGTGTTTCCTGTTGGAATGCCGATGATGTGTGATCTGAACAGATTTACTCAGCTATATTATATACATACTTTCTCCTGGTCTGCAGCCAGAGAGAGATGGTAGCCTCGTCTTGGAGACGTCGTATCTCCTGCGTTTCCACTAGAGACTGAAATCAATACAGGTACAGTAATAAATAAAGCCATTCTGATTGTACAATGAGAATCCTAGAACTAATAATATACTTTATAATTTGATGATAAATTTGTAAGTCGCTCTGGATAAGAGCGTCTGCTAAATGACTTAAATGTAAATGAAAATGTAATGATAAAAGTGGAAAAGGTCATTTATTGTTCCAAACCTCTAGTGTCATTGAAGTTTGTGGTGAGTCAACAGGGAGGCCTGTCTCCATAGGTGGGGTCTCTATCTCCGTAGGTGGAGTCTCTGTCTCCAGAGGTGGAGTCTCTGTCTCCAGAGGTGGAGTCTCTGTCTCCAGAGGTGGAGTCTCTGTCTCCAGGGGTGGAGTCTCTGTCTCCAGGGGTGGAGTCTCTGTCTCCAGGGGTGGAGTCTCTGTCTCCAGGGGTGGAGTCTCTGTCTCCAGGGGTGGAGTCTCTGTCTCCAGGGGTGGAGTCTCTGTCTCCAGGGGTGGAGTCTCTGTCTCCAGGGGTGGAGTCTCTGTCTCCAGGGGTGGAGTCTCTGTCTCCAGGGGTGGAGTCTCTGTCTCCAGGGGTGGAGTCTCTGTCTCCAGGGGTGGAGTCTCTGTCTCCAGGGGTGGAGTCTCTGTCTCCAGGGGTGGAGTCTCTGTCTCCAGGGGTGGAGTCTCTGTCTCCAGGGGTGGAGTCTCTGTCTCCAGGGGTGGAGTCTCTGTCTCCAGGGGTGGAGTCTCTGTCTCCATGGGTGGAGTCTCTGTCTCCATGGGTGGAGTCTCTGTCTCCAGAGGTGGAGTCTCTGTCTCCAGAGGTGGAGTCTCTGTCTCCGTAGGTGGAGTCTGTCTCCGTAGGTGGAGTCTCTGTCTCCGTAGGTGGAGTCTCTGTCTCCGTAGGTGGAGTCTCTGTCTCCGTAGGTGGAGTCTCTGTCTCTGAGGTTCTGTCCTCCCTTACAGTTTCCTTTAACATTAAAATACAAGAAATCACCAGTTGATCAATTACTTTATAACGTTTGTATACAGAGGGAAATTCAGTTCATTTTCAAATTAATTCATTCCAGTTTCTTTTAGAATTAAATCATTACCTCTGACATTCATCACATGACATAATCCATCTCAATCTACCTCCCCATTCCTAACACATAAACTATCAAACACCTTCAATCTTAAGTACAGGGCAGACCTCCATAGTCCAGCTGATTTGATTGCTGCTGGACACATGCTGTCCAGCTGTAGGAGAACGAGCCTCCTTCTGTCTGTCTTAAAGGCCTCTACATTTGGATTCATCTGAGGGAATGTTTCCCCCAAAACCTTCAAGAAGCTGCTCTCCTCCTGACCATAGTGCAACTTGATCTGCCTCACAGGAGACTCTAAAGATACTGAGATATGGAAACATTATTTCAATCTAATGAAAATCATCCTAATCTAAAACAGGGAAACGGTCCATGATCTTTAAATCAGTAAAATAACCTTCAATAAGTCTATGTTAAATCACAAGATAGATTCACACCTAGCTTACTTACAAAACAAGCACTGTGGACCGCACTGTGTCCTCGTGTACTGCAGGGATAAAGGGAAAATGTACCTCTCCTGTTCAGCTGCTGGATGTTAGGCTCAGCGATCAGACAAACCCTCATAGTTATCAGCCTGCTTCTCCTGGGTTGCCGCCTTTGGATTCCAGCATTATTCCGTCTCCTGAACGACTGAAATCTGACATGTGCAAACGTTATAAAAGTTACAATAATGACAATCAGCCTAATCGACGGCGCCCAGACTCACACACCCCACGGTAGCTGTTGCTATCGTTAGCTAGCTAACGTTAGTTTGTTCAGTCCAGTCCAACAACGCTTCATGTTCAAGCGATATTTGAAGAAAACAACATCATAACACAACATAATATCAATAGAAAGGCCTCGTTTACTGGAACGGACAAACTGTAAAATAACAAACGATAACATAGCTAGCTAGATAGACTAATAATAGACAGGCCTCGTTTACTGGAACGGACAAACTGTAAAATAACAAACGATAACATAGCTAGCTAGATAGACTAATAATAGACAGGCCTAGTTTACTGGAACGGACATACTGTAAAATAACAAACGATAACATAGCTAGCTAGATAGACTAATAATAGACAGGCCTAGTTTACTGGAACGGACATACTGTAAAATAACACACGATAACATAGCTAGCTAGATAGGCTAATTACATTTGACATTTTAGTCATTTAGCAGACGCTCTCATCCAGAGCGACTTACAGTAGAGTGCATACATTTTATTACATTTTACATACTGAGACAAGGATATCCCTACCGGCCAAACCCTCCCTAACCACGCTATGCCAATTGTGCGCCTCCCGGCCGCGGCCGGCTGCGACAGAGCCTGGGCGCGAACCCAGCCCAGCCTGGGCGCGAACCCAGAGACTCTGGTGGCGCAGCTAGCACTGTGATGCAGTGCCCTAGACCACTGCGCCACCCGGGAGGTTTCTAATAATAGACAGGCCTAGTTTACTGGGACAGACAAACTGTAAAATAACAAACGATAACATAGCTAGCTAGATAGGCTAATAATAGACAGGCCTAGTTTACTGGAACGGACATACTGTAAAATAACAAACGATAACATAGCTAGCTAGATAGACTAACAATATACAGACCTAGTTTACTGGAACAGACATACTGTAAAATAACACACGATAACATAGCTAGCTAGATAGACTAATAATAGACAGGGGAGCGTTACGTGTTAACGTTACTAGGTAGTTGTACCGGTTAATGTTGACTTTTGCCAGGTATTACCTAACCTACCAGAATGAATCCTACCTTTGAACCACCTGATCCTCCTGGGCTGGTTGTAAAGGTGGTTGCACTTGGCTGGTAAAACTTAAAAAGCGGTCTCGTGTTTTCAAGTTTCGACATGATTTAGTTGTTTGTTGGTGATGATGAATGAGATGTTTCTCATATAGCTGGCTTCACATCAGCCTTATTTGTGATTGGCCAACATTTGCATATAGTTTACATGGTGTTATTTGACGTGTATCTTTTTGAAACGCAAAGACCCAAACGGCCTTCCATAGTGCACCTCAATACATGTCAGACATGCTTTTAAGTTATGTACCCAGTATGTCCCTCAGGTCCTCTGGCACTGGCCTTTTAACTATCCTGAAGCCTCGAACCAAGTGGCATGGATAGAGCCTTTAGTTATTATGCCCCCAGCCTCTGGAATAGCCTGCCAGAGGACCTGAGGAGGCCCCAAACTGGCCTTTTAACTTCTTCTTAATAGGGGGCGCTATTTTCACTTTGGGAAAGAAATCGTGCCCAAATTAAACGGCCTCGTACTCTGTTCTAGATCATACAATATACATATTATTATTACTATTGGATAGAAAACACTCTGAAGTTTCTAAAACTGTTTGAATTATATCTGTGAGTAAAACCGAACTCATTTGGCAGCAAACTTCCAAACAGGAAGTGAAAATTCTGAAAATGGGGCTCTGTGTCAGGGCCTCCCTATTGAATTGCCTTATATTTATGGATCTGTATGCACTTCATACGCCTTCCACTAGATGTCAACAGGCAGTAGAATGTTGAATGGGGTGTCTAGCTTGATGTGAGACCGAATGAAAGCTTTTGGAGTGACAGGTCCGCCCTATTGGCAGTATTCAACTGCGCACCAGGGAACCCCACATTGTCTTCTGAAATGCGTTAGGTATACACGACGAAATGCTCCGGCTCGGACTTTATTGGATACATATGAGAAAAACATCATAAAGATGGATTTTCAACCGAGTTTGACCAGTTTATTCGACGTTTATTGTGAATTTTGAATTTTTCGTTCCATGCGCCAAGTGTTCTTGGACATGTGCGCTCCACATGGCTAGCCAAAGTTGCTAATTTGACAGAAGAAATGGACATTCTAAAGCAAAACAACGATTTATTCTGGAACTTGGACTCCTTGCACTACATTCCGATGGAAGATCATCAAAGGTAAGAGATGATGATGTTATTTCGTATTTTTGTGGTTTATGTTGGCTCCAACAAGGCGGAGAATTGGTGGGCGCTGTCTCACAATATTGCATGCTGTACGTTGTACTAAAGTTATTTTTTTTTAAATCTAACACAGCGGTTGCATTAAGAACCAGTGTATCTTTCATTTGCTGTACAACATGTATTTTTTAGTAAAGTTTATGATGAGTTTTTTGGTTAGATTACGTGACTGTCCAAAATTTATCCGGACAATTTGGTGCATTATGGCTACGTATTCACAATGTAAAACCACGATTTGTAGCTCTAAATATGCACATTTTCGAACAAAACATAAATGTATTGTATAACATGATGTTATAAGACTGTCATCTGATGAAGTTGTTCAAAGGTTAGTGATTAATTTTATCTCTATTTGTGGGTTTTGTGAAAGCTATGTTGGCGGTGAAAAAATGGCGTTGTGTGTTTGGCTATTGTGGTGAGCTAATATAAATATATATTGTGTTTTCGCTGTAAAACATTTTAAAACTCGGAAATGATGGCTGGATTCACAAGATGTTTATCTTTCATTTGCTGTATTGGACTTGTGATTTCATGAAATTATATTATATGATATCCCTGTGGCGCTAGGCTATGCTAGTCAGCTTTTTTGATGAGGAGGATCCCGGATCCGGGAGGGTGAATCGGCAGAGGTTTTAACTATCCTGAAGCCGAGGACCAAGAGGCATGGAGAGGCAGCCTTTAGTTATTATGCCCCCAGCCTCTGGAATAGCCTGCCAGAGAACCTGATGAGGCCTGAAACTGTGGACATATTTAAAAGTGATCTTAAAACACACCTTTTCAGCTTTACTTTTCCTTATTGTGCTTTTTTAGTCTTTTAGTTTAATATTGTTATTCTTTTGTTTCTTGTGTAAATATTTCAGGTTTTATTTTCAGTTTTTTCCTGTGAAGTGCATTGTGTTGCATTCATGTCGTCAATGTGCTGTGTAAATAAAGCTTGACTTGATGTATTACTCTGTTCCAGAATAAATGGCCTTTGGAATGACCCAGGTCCTTTCCTCCACTGCAGCCAGGTCCTTTCCTCCACTGCAGCCAGGTCCTTTCCTCCACTGCAGCCAGGTCCTTTCCTCCACTGCAGCCAGGTCCTTTCCTCCACTGCAGCCAGGTCTGTTCCTCCACTGCAGCCAGGTCCTTTCCTCCACTGCAGCCATGTCCTTCCCTCCACTGCAGCCAGGTCCTTTCCTCCACTGCAGCCAGGTCCGTTCCTCCACTGCAGCCAGGTCCTTTCCTCCACTGCAGCCATGTCCTTCCCTCCACTGCAGCCAGGTCCGTTCCTCCACTGCAGCCAGGTCCTTCCCTCCACTGCAGCCAGGTCCTTTCCTCCACTGCAGCCAGGTCCTTTCCTCCACTGCAGCCAGGTCCTTTCCTCCACTGCAGCCAGGTCCTTTCCTCCACTGCAGCCAGGTCCTTTCCTCCACTGCAGCCAGGTCCTTTCCTCCACTGCAGCCAGGTCCTTTCCTCCACTGCAGCCAGGTCCTTTCCTCCACTGCAGCCAGGTCCTTTCCTCCACTGCAGCCAGGTCCTTTCCTCCAGGCTTTGTGGCTTGGAAAGGGTAGTGACTATTCATACATTCATCTAATAACCAAAAAGACGGGGTTTTGGAAAAGTAGGTACTTTAGTAAAAACACCCCCATCTAGTGGATGTATGGTGTCATTAAAATGAGTAGGAAATCAATATTCAAGACAAAGGCTGGAGGAACATATTGTTACTATAAAGTAATGAAGACACAATGGAGGGGATTTGTTTTCACATGGATTTATAACTTATTACTTCAGAAGAAAACTATTGATATCCAGAAAATAGAAATTAATGTATTATCAGGGAACAATCTTTGCAAAATAAGGCAACTGATATGTTATTAACTTGAAGTATGAAATAAGGTATAAGGTATGAAATAATGTATAAAATAATTGGAATGTTAATGACATCTCCATGCGTCCATCTTCGGGGGGGTCAGAGGTCATACCTGTATGCCATTTTGGGGTATATTGATGAGACAGAATGGGCAGCATTGGGATGTGTTTTATTATCACATCGTACCATAGATGATAACTACAACAAACTCCCCACAGAACAAGGAGACACATTGGAAAAGTTTCATAGAGTCATCATGGATTCAGTGTAAAATCAGTCACAACAACCTATTTTCAAATTGGCCGCCATTCATTTCAATGTGGAGGAACTGAATATATTTCTCAGGGCATAAATTAATAAATAATTGGTTTAATAAGACTAATAAAGACTGAACATGTGTGTTACTGTGAGGAAAGATGTCCCAGTATATGTATTTAGTAAAATATTACCAGAGCGTCTGCTAAATTACTAAAATGTAAATGTAATAATGGTAGAAATATGACAAAACACCAAAAATAATGTCTGAAGTTAAGACGGACTGAGGAGATCTGATAGGTTTCCTTCTATGAGATAATATCAGTCATTTAACATGACCTTTATCAATTATGAAGCCTTTATGTGCTTTATGTGCAGAAATGATTAAAGAAATCACAAAATGTGACGTTAGCTGATGAAGATTATCTCATAGAACAAAGTGGATAACATTTCCTCAGCCTGTATTTACCAAATAACTCATTTTCGGCGATAATTTAAAAAAAAAATACAAAAACGCCATTCATTACCCCATAGGCTGTCGAACGAATCATGGCGGAGTTAGTACCTAGAAAAATATGCCGTTACTATTTCTCTCTATAGCTGGAACAGTATCGGCGCCATTTTATATATTGACTACGTCCGTCCTAGCTCGCTCATTAATGTCTTAATCGAAATTACGGATTGCCTCTTATCCGCTTGTCGTCCCCTTATGCCATAGTTTGATCAAGTATATTATGGAAGCGCAAATGTGCTTATAATTGGAATGTTTGATAAACTTGGGAATGGAATTCAAAACACAGCGCTGTGAAAACAATGATGAAGTTTGAGTTTGGGAAACACTGAGATCCTCTGCATCAATGTAGCCTAGTCAGATGTCTATTATTAGTTATAATGTGGAATTACAATGCAACAATGTAGCCTAGTCAGATGTATATTATTAGTTACAATGTGGAAATACAATGCAACAATGTAGCCTAGTCAGATGTCTATTATTAGTTATAATGTGGAAATACAATGCAACAATGTAGCCAAGTCAGATGTCTATTATTAGTTATAATGTGGAATTACAATGCAACAATGTTGTCACGCCCTGACCTTAGAGAGCCTTTTAATGTCTCTATTTGGTTTGGTCAGGGTGTGATTTGGGGTGGGCATTCTAGGTTTCGTTTTCTATGATTTTGTGTTTCTATGTTTTGGCCGGGTATGGTTCTCAATCGGGGACAGCTGTCTATCGTTGTCTCTGATAGGGAACCATACTTAGGTAGCCCTTTTCCCTCCTTTCTGTGTGGGAAGTTGTCTTTGTTTGTTGGCAATATAGCCTTAAGCTTGTTTTTGTATTGTTTATTGTTTTTGTCTGCGTCATCCAAAATAAAAAGGAATATGTACGCTCTCCACGCTGCACCTTGGTCCAGTTCTTTCAACAGCCGTGACAAATGAAGCCTAGTCATGTCTATTATTAGGTATAATGTGGAAATACAATGCAACAATGTAACACAACTAAAAGATCTAAAGATACTGTGTGTTTAAAATGCCGAACTTCCACATGTTCAATGCTAAATGGATCAATATGCTGAAATGGATGACTGTGTCTTTAAAGCATTAATGGAGGTCTAAAGGGGCATTGCGTTTAACAATCAAATCTTCAACTGTGTCCTCGTAAATTAAAAGTGAATGATGGAGGATGAAATCCCAAATAAGACCCCACTGGAGAGGACAGAGGAGCATTTGAAATTCACCCTACCCAGCCCTGAAAGGCCAACTTGGAGAGTGTACACACACAATTAATTAAATAAAAGTCCTTCTAGTTGATGGAGGAATTATTGAAGCTGTGAATGAGGGTCTTGAAGCTTTGATGCTGAACATTTCAGAATGTTCATGAATCCGTACTAGAGCTAGTCACAGAGGAGGAACAGGAACATGACTTTCAGAATGCTCATGAATCTGTCCTAGAGCTGGTCACAGAGGAGGAACAGGAACATGACTTTCAGAATGCTCATGAATCTGTACTAGAGCCGGTCACAGAGGAGGAACAGGAACATGACTTTCAGAATGCTCATGAATCTGTACTAGAGCTAGTCACAGAGGAGGAACAGGGAAATGACTTTCAGAATGTTCATGAATCCGTACTAGAGCTGGTCACAGAGGAGGAACAGGGAAATGACTTTCAGAATGCTCATGAATCTGTACTAGAGCTAGTCACAGAGGAGGAACAGGAAAATGACTTTCAGAATGTTCATGAATCTGTCCTAGAGCTAGTCACAGAGGAGGAACAGGGAAATGACTTTCAGAATGCTCATGAATCTGTACTAGAGCTAGTCACAGAGGAGGAACAGGGAAATGACTTTCAGAATGCTCATGAATCTGTACTAGAGCTAGTCACAGAGGAGGAACAGGAAAATGACTTTCAGAATGCTCATGAATCTGTACTAGAGCTAGTCACAGAGGAGGAACAGGAAAATAAGAGCATTAACTATTATCAACCAAGAATGAGGACTTATGAACATTTCCTGAAAGAGGTGGAAATATGGAAAAATGCTGAAGTTGAGCCACAAACGCTCATTCAACCACATCACAGCATTTCTAATGTGTCAAAAATATCAAGAAAACAAAGTATTCTAAGGCTGCATCATCCTCAGTGTCCTCTGCATGCCTAAAAGCTGAGGCAGAATGAGCAGCTCTACTCGCTCGCCAAGCATCATTACAGGACAAGCATGCATTGGAACTGGAGAAAGCTCAACTGAATGTTAGAATGGAAAAAATGGAACTGGAAACGGACATAGCAGCATATAATGCCAGACTGAAGGTCCTGGAGAGTGTTGAGTCAACTTCTCAATCCCATGCCGTGGCAGCCCACTTACTAAACCAACAAGATGGAATGAAGTCCTGTTTTGAGAACTAGGAACCTGAGGTCTATGAGGAATGTGAACCATCACCTGTTGAGTTTGCTGCATTAGGTGCAGTTCCAAAGACCCCACTACAAAGGGTTTTACAACAACTGACAACAAAGCCATGAAAACCTATTCAGAAAACAGTCATAAACCACACCCCTCAGCAGTCAACAGCAAGGTCTAGCAATCAACACAGAATCAACACTGAGGCTATCAGCCACAATACCAGCCATGATAACCTCTCTACTGTTATGCAAAGGCAGAATGAAATTACTGACCTCCTTGTACTACAGCACAAACAGGCCGTACTCCCTGTTATGGAGATATCTATGTTTGACGGTGATCCTCTAAACTTCAGGTCATTCATGCGTGCATTTGAGCATGGCATAGAAGAGAAGACCAGCAGCCACCAGGATAGGCTCTATTACCTGGAACAGTACACCTCTGGTCAGCAGTCACCAGGATAGGCTCTATTACCTGGAACAGTACACCTCTGGTCAGCAGTCACCAGGATAGGCTATATTACCTGGAACAGTACACCTCTGGTCAGCAGTCACCAGGATAGGCTCTATCACCTGGAACAGTACACCTCTGGTCAGCCCAAGGATCTGGTCTGTAGTTGTCTACATATGGAAGCCAGAAGAGGCAACGCAGAGGCTAAGAGGTTGTTAAAGGAACACTTTGGCAATGAAATCAAAGTCACCACTGCTTACATGGAAAAAGGAACTGGACAAACATCAAACCAGATGATGGAAAGGGACTGGGTGGTTATGCACTCTATCTTAGAGGTTGCTGTAACGCTATGCACTCTATCTTAGAGGTTGCTGTAACGCTATGCACTCTATCTTAGAGGTTGCTGTAACGCTATGCAAGACCTACAGAACATGGAAGAGCTTAATCTTCCCTCCAACATAAAGTTGATCATGTCAAAACTTCCCTACAAAAGACACCTGAGAGCCCAGTTCAGTGACCTGGTGACGTTCATGGAAAAACAGGCCAAAATATTGCAGGGTCTGTTTTATGGAGATATTCAACATCCCCTGTCCAACAAAAGGTTTAAAAAAAAAAAAACAGCAGCAGACTCTAAACAGCAGCTCAAGGCCGAGAGTAGGGGAAGCAGCTTTGACACTGCAGTAGATGTAGTGTCAGATTGCGACTCTGAAAAACCTTTAAAAGACAAACATTCAAAGTAAAGAGACCAGGCACCTACCCTTCTGATGCTCCCAGTAGTAAAGAGACCAGACACCTGCCCTTCTGATGCTCCCAGTAGTAAAGAGACCAGACACCTGCCCTTCTGATGCTCCCAGTAGTAAAGAGACCAGACACCTGCCCTTCTGATGCTCCCAGTAGTAAAGAGACCAGTCACCTGCCCTTCTGATGCTCCCAGTAGTAAAGAGACCAGACACCTGCCCTTCTGATGCTCCCAGTAGTAAAGAGACCAGACACCTGCCCTTCTGATGCTCCCAGTAGTAAAGAGACCAGACACCTGCCCTTCTGATGCTCCCAGTAGTAAAGAGACCAGACACCTGCCCTTCTGATGCTCCCAGTAGTAAAGAGACCAGACACCTGCCCTTCTGATGCTCCCAGTAGTAAAGAGACCAGACACCTGCCCTTCTGATGCTCCCAGTAGTAAAGAGACCAGACACCTGCCCTTTTGATGCTCCCAGTAGTAAAGAGACCAGACACCTGCCCTTCTGATGCTCCCAGTAGTAAAGAGACCAGACACCTGCCCTTCTGATGCTCCCAGTAGTAAAGAAACCAGACACCTGCCCTTCTGATGCTCCCAGTAGTAAAGAGACCAGACACCTGCCCTTCTGATGCTCCCAGTAGTAAAGAGACCAGACACCTGCCCTTCTGATGATCCCAGTAGTAAAGAGACCAGACACCTGCCCTTCTGATGCTCCCGCCCTTCTGATGCTCCCAGGATCTTGTGTATTTGTGCTGTTGGGCATTTATTGGTCGACTACCAACAGGTGAAGGTACAGCCACACAAATCCAAGGTTGAGTTTCTAAGATCAAGAGGTGTTTGTTTTGGCTGTTTGATGAGAGAACACTTAAGCAAAGAATGTAAAAGAAAGTTGACCTGTCAGAGCTTTCAAAGAAAGCACCCCACTATCCTGCACATTGAAGGAAGAAAGAGAAGTAGACCTCTGAAGGAGGATATGAGGGGTGTAGCAGTAAAGTGGGAGGAGACTGTCAGCAGTGCTCTTGTGTCACTGGAAGCTGGTGAAGATACCGAGGTCTGTGCAGATGGTGCACTTGTGCCAGTTCAAGTAAAGCTAGTAAATAGAAGCCAGTCTGTGTTAAGCTATGTGTTTCTTGATTCTGGTAGTTCAGCAACATTTTGTACAGAGAGACTCATGATGCAGCTGAAAGCTAAAGCCAGTGAGACTGATATTCTGCTACACACAATGGAGCAGGAGAGTCCTACCAGGAGCTTTGAGATATCTGGATTAGAGAATGGCAACATGGAAAGAGACATTTCTTTCATTTTCAAAGGTCTACACCCAGAATAAGATCCCTGTGACGAGAGAACATTGCCACTCAGAAAGATCTCAAAAGGTGGCTATACCTGAAAGGGGTTCAGTTGAAGGAGATTGATGCCGATGTTGAACTCCTGATTGGCATAAATGCTCCAAAGGCAATGGAACCCTGGCAAATCATAAATAGCCAAGGCAACGGACCGTATGCAGTGAAAACACACTTTGGACGGGTGATGAACGGTCCTCTTAACACTTGTACCATGGCAGAAGAATCTGGGCATCCTAAGGTGATGGCCAATCGTATCTCAATGGCCGACCTGGGTGTTCTTCTTGTAAATCAGTACAACCGTGACTTCCCTGAGAGAGAGTATGAAGAGAAAAGTGAGATGTCAGCTGAGGATTGTAAGTTTATGGAGATGGTGTCAAGCTCCGTAACCCTCAAAGACAGGTCACTACTACTTACCGTTGCCCTTTCACAACAAAGATGTAGTCCTGCCAAACAACCGTGACATGGCAGAGCAGTGGGCTCTAAATATTATCAGGAAGTTCAAGAAGGACGAAGGTTAATCTGCAGAGTACAAAGGCTTAATGGAAGAGGTAATAACAAAAGGTTAGGCTGAGAAGGTACCACAAGAACAGCTCCTCAGAGAGAAAGGCAAGGTATGGTACATACCACACCATGGCGTTCACCATAAGAACAGCTCCTCAGAGAGAAAGGCAAGGTATGGTACATACCACACCATGGCGTTCACCATAAGAACAGCTCCTCAGAGAGAAAGGTAAGGTATGGTACATACCACACCATGGTGTTCACCATAAGAACAGCTCCTCAGAGAGAAAGGCAAGGTATGGTACATACCACACCATGGTGTTCACCATAAGAACAGCTCCTCAGAGAGAAAGGCAAGGTACGGTACATACCACACCATGGTGTTCACCATAAGAACAATGGAACAACACGAGGGGTGTTGGACTGCTCATCATATAAAGGTACATCTCTCAACAGTGTTACTCCTTCAAGGCCCTGACCTGGCAAACACGCTCTTAGGAGTCTTGCTAAGATTTCTGCAAGAGCACATTGCCATGATGTCTGACATCGAAGGAATGTTCCATCAAGTACGTGTCCATGAAGATGACTTAGACTTCCTGCGATTCCTATGGAGGCCAGAATGACGGTACATCTTTTGGGTGCTATATCCTCTCCAAGTTGCGCAAACTTTGCACTGCGAAAGACGGCAGAAGACAACTGTGTGAAGTACGACAAAGAGGTGAATCAAACAGTCAAGTCAAACTTCTATGTTGATGACTGCATCAAATCAGTGGCCACAGAAGAACAAGCCACAGCTCTCACAAATAACACTCAGATGTGTGCTCTCCGGGTGGGTTCAAGTTGATCAAGTGGGTCAGCAACAGCCGCACTGTGCTGGTTTCTATCCCTGATGAACACACAGCCAAGCAGATAAAACAACTGGACCAGGACAGAGAGAAGCTGCCTGTTGAAAGAGCACTTGGAGTCCGATTTGAACATTTGAAAGTGATGCGTTTACCTTCTGAGTCACTATCAAGAACAGACCCCTTACAAGAAGAGGTATTCTCTCAACTGTCAGCTCTGTTCATGATCCATTAGGTTTCCTCTCCCCATTCATGTTAAAGGCAAAGCAAATTCTTCAAGAACTCTGCAAGCTAAAGTGTGGAAGGGACGAAGTCATCCCCAAAGAACACTCTATTTCATGGAAGAAATGGCTCTGAGCTGGACCAGCTGTCCAGATTCTAAATTGACAGGTGTATGATGCCTGAGAACTTTGGTCAAGTCAAGACCGCACAGCTGCATCACTTAGTTGACGCAAGTGAACAAGGTTATGGCACGGCAAGTTACCTTAGGTTCAAAACAGGTATGGAAAAGGTCCACATCCCATTCATACTGGGGAAATCAAGAGTGACTCCACTCAAGCAGATGACAATCCCCAGACTGGAACTTGATGCAGCAACATTGGAGGTGCAAGTGGACAGGATGTTAAGGTTGGAGCTCCAGATGGAACTTGAGGCAACTTTCTGGACAGACAGCCCGTCTGTGCTAAATTACATCCTCAACGATACCAAGAGATTCCATAACTTTGTGGCTAATAGGGTTGCTGTGATTCGTGACCTGTCGAAAGCAACACAGTGGAGGTATTTGAACTCCAAACACAATCCGGTCGACGATGCCTCGAGGGTTACATTCTGAAACTTTCCTGAACTCAAAGAGATGGCTCAAAGGACCAGAATTCCTGAAGAAAGCAGAAACACAATGGCGGAAAGACCCTGAGGAGCTTGGCTTCATCCCTCCGGATGATCCAGAGTTGAGAAAGGACATCATCGTGAACAGTACAAGTGTGGATGAAAAGAGTCTGCCGGCAAACTGAGTACTATTCAACATGGAACAGTTTGAAGAAAGCAGTTGCCTGGATGCTGAAACTGATGAGGCTTCTTCTACAGTTAAGCCAGAAAAGCCAGTTCTCACAAACTGATCCAGGATCAGAGATAAATAAACTCACTGAAGGAACAAATTGACAAGTTCAAACTGACGTTTGGAAAAGCGTGAGAGTGGGAGGAAGGTTAAGCAAAGCTGCTATGCCTACGGAACTAAAGAATCTTATGATCCTGCCCAAAGACTCCCACATCTCCAGACTGATCTTACTCCACATCCATGAGCAGGTTGGCTCCTCTGGGAGAGGTCACATGCTTTCCAGACTTCACCAGAGATATTGGATACCCTGTGCCAACCTCTTAGCAAGGAAGATCCTTAAGAGATGTGTCTTCTGCAGGCGATGCAAGCTAGAGAACAGAAGATGGTCGACCTTCCACAAGATCGGGTGTCACCTGATTTGCTGCCTTTCACCCATGTGGGCATAGATTACTTCGGCCCCATAGAGGTGAAGCGAGGCCACGTTCATGTGAAGCGGTATGGTGTGATCTTTACTTGCCTTGTGAGTTGAGCTGTCCATCTAGAAATTGCTAGTTATCTGGATACTGATTCCTGCATCAATGCCCTGCACAGGTTCATCTGTTGAAGGGGCCCAGTAACAAGTGTCAGAACAGACAATGGCACCAACTTTGTTGGAACACACAGAGAGCTAGAAGAAGCTCTGAAAGAGCTGGAACACAAGATTCAAAAGGAATTACTGAAGGAAGGAGTGACATGATCATTCATGGGGGGGTATGGTGTGGGAGAGGTTGATCCGACTGTTGGAAAAATATCCTCTATTCAGTCCCTAAAGAGCAAGTACTGGATGATGAGGCTTTGCAGAAGTCGAGGTGATCATGAACAACAGACCAATCACAACTGTAACAAATGACCATCATGATCTAGAATCCCTGACTGCTAACCATCTGCTTCATCTGAAAACAAAGCCAGTCCTGCCACCAGGACTATTCCAGAGAGGAGATCTATACTCATGAAGGAGATGGAAGCAAGTACAATATATCACTGACCTCATCTGGAAGAGATGGATACAGGCGTATATTCCACATGTAGGAGAGGAAGAAGTGGAACAAAAACTAAGAGAAACCTCAGTACTGGTGACCTTGTGGTCATCGTCGATGACACCGCCCCAAGGAACTCTTGGCTAATGGGACATGTGGTGGAGGCTTTTCCAGGGGTCAAAGGTCTTGTCCGGAGCGTCATGGTTAAAGACCAAGATCAACATCTTACAGGGACCTATCAATAAACTATGTCTGCTCCTGGAGGCAGCTGAGTGAGACGCACGCACGCACGCACTCGCACACACACACACACACACAGTGATCCATCTTTGAGTCAAGTGCACCTCTGATTCTTGGATGACAAACTCTTGACATTTTTGGATGTTGAACACTTGAACTCTGAGACTGAGATCAATGGACTCTTGTCCTATATGGGACCTTGTATATTTGTATATACACTACCGTTTAAAAGTTTGGGGTCACTTAGAAATGTCCTCAACCGGCAGCTTTATTTTTATGGCTGCAAGCCCTAAGTCGGGATCAATATGACAACAGCCAGTCCAAGTGCAGGACGCCAAATTCAAAAACCATAAATCTCATAATTAAAATTCCTCAAACATACATGTGTCTTATATCATTTTAAAGGTAATCATGTTGTTAATCCCACCAAACTGTCCGATTTCAAATAGGCTTTTCAGCGAAAGCACTACAAACGATTATGTTAGGTCACCACAAAACTAAAAATAATCATAGCATTTTTCCCAGCTAATGATAGCATCACAAAAACCAGAATAGAGATAAAATGATTCACTAACCTTCGATTATTTTCATCAGATGACACTCATAGGACTTCATGTTACACAATACATGCGTGTTTTGTTTGATTCAATTCATATTCATTTAAAAAAATCTGAGTTTACATTGAGGCTACAAGAATCACTAAATGCAAAAACATCAAGTCACTTTGCATAGCCCGTCGTTTCAACATGAATACTCATCATAAATATAGATGATAATACAAGTTATACACATTGAGTTGTAGATATACCTCTCCTTAATGCAACCGCAATGTCAGATTTTTAAAAAACTTTAAGGAAAAATAACTGCACGCTATAATCTGAGACGGCGCTCAAATTAGCATGTCACAGCTGCACAGATAGCGTCACTATAAACAACAAAATATATTATAAATATTTCATTACCTTTGTTGGTTTCAATCAGAAGGCTTAGCAGAAACTCCAGGTCCACAATAAATGTTTGTTTTGTTCTAAAAATGTCCAATTGTTAGCGCGTTTGGTAAACATATCCAAATGCTAATTCTGGTCAGCTTCATATCGGACAAAAACTTCAAAATGTGATATTACCGGTCGAAGAAACATTTCAAACTAAGTACTGAATCAATCATTAGGATGTTTTTAACATATAGCTTCAATAAAGATCCAACCGGAGTATTCCTTCGTGTTCTTGTCTGCGTGAGCCATGGAACGCAAGTGACTTGCATGAAGAAAATGCATGATCAGGAAATGGGTGCTTGATGGACACCTGACTGATTCTGCTCTCATTCTCTCCCAGAACACCATAGAAGTCTCACTGGAATTTCTATTTATTGCTGACATCTAGTGGAACCCCTAGGCAGTGCAACCCCTGCCATAGGTCATTTGGAATTCTTTTGGGACTCTGTTGAATACAGACAATCTCAGATTTCTGACTTCCGGTTTGATTTCAACTCAGGATTTTGCCTGCCAATATGAGTTCTGTTAATCTCAGAGAAATAATTCAAACAGTTTTAGAAACTTTGGAGTGTTTTCTATCCAATATTAATAATAATATGCAAATATTTGGAACTATGACTAAGGAACAGGCCGTTTGAAATGGGCACCTTTCATCCAAGCTACTCAATACTGTCCCTGCAGCCATAAGAAGTTAATAGTACCCGCAAAACACCAGTCTCAACGTCAACAGTGAAGAGCCGACTCCGGGATGCTGGCCTTCTAGGTAGAGTTGCAAAGAAAAATCCATATCTCAGACTGGCCAATAAAAAGAAAAGATTAAGATGGGCAAAAGAACACAAATACTGGACAGCGATATGGCTTTTTCTTTGCAACTCTGCCTAGAAGGCCAGCATCACGGGGTGAAGCTGCCAGTTGAGGACTTGTGAGGCATTTGTTTCTCAAACTAGACACTCTGATGTACTTGTCCTCTTGCTCAGTTGTGCACCGGAGCCTCCCACTCTTTCTATTCTGGTTAGAGACAGTTTGCGCTATTCTGTGAAGTACACAGCGTTGTACGAGATCTTCAGTTTCTTTGCAATTTCTCACATGGAATAGCCTTCATTTCTCAGATCCAGACTGACGAGTTTCAGAAGAAAGTACTTTGTTTCTGGCCATTTTGAGCCTGTAATCGAACCCACAAATGCTGATGCTCAACTAGTCTAAAGAAGGCCAGTTTTACTGCTTCTTTAATCAGAGCAACATTTTTCAGCTGTGCTAACACAATTGCAAAAGGGTTTTCTAATGATCAATTAGCATTTTTAAAATGATAAACTTCGATTAGCTAACACAATGTACGATTGGAACACAGGAATGATGGTTGCTGATAATGGGTCTCTGTACGCCTATGTAGATATTCAATTTTAAAAAATCAGCCATTTCCAGCTACAATAGTCATTTACAACATTAACAATGTCTACACTGTATTTCTGATCAATTTTATGTTATTTGAATGGACAAAAAAAAGGCTTTTCTTTCAAAAACAAGGACATTTCTATGTGACCCCAAACTTTTGAACGCTGGTGTAGCTATGAACCGTAATAGTGCTCTGGTATAGAATGTTTTGTGAATTGTCTCTATTTTTGGACTATTAAGTAAATGTTATTTATTCAGTGCAGTTAACAATTAGGGGCCTGTATGTTAGAGCCGATGTGGACATATTTGTATAAAAGACAGAACATACAGAGCTCCATGTACGTGTAAATATATGAAATATGAATGTATATGATGAAATATCAGGTACCTTGATGATTTATATTGACCTGATTGAGATATATTCCTTTGTTATAAGTGTACCTTAGTTTTTAGCTTCCCCTCTTGACCGTTCATTGTACTGTGGTCGGTGTGTTAGTGACAGGATAAAGGCAGGAAGTTGGGCCTTTGGGGAAGGGGGAGTCCAAGCTAGACTCGGGAGTGGGGGAGGGGGAGTCCAAGCTAGACTCGGGAGTGGGAACTTCAAATGTGGACTGTATGTGTCTGAAACAACCCCGCTTCAGGCTTGGGGAGTGGTTCTGGTCAAGAGGAAAGGAAGCCACTACAATCGTCATAAATATGGAAGAACTCTTCAGATTGTTTTGGCTGGGAAGCATGCAGACGCCTTAACTCAGCCTCCCATAAACTCAGCCTTTACCCCCAGCCCTGTCCCCTGCACACCCTAACCCAAACTCAGCCTTTACCCACAGCCCTGTCCCCTGTCCCCTATACACCCTAACCCAAACTCAGCCTTTACCCCCAGCCCTGTCCCCTGCACACCCTAACCCAAACTCAGCTTTTACCCCCAGCCCTGTCCCCTGCACACCCTAACCCAAACTCAGCCTTTACCCCCAGCCCTGTCCCCTGTCCCCTGTCCCCTGCACACCCTAACCCAAACTCAGCCTTTACCCCCATCCCTGTCCCCTACACACCCTAGCCCAAACTCAGCCTTTACCCCCATCCCTGTCCCCTACACACCCTAGCCCTAACTCAGTCTTTACCCCCAGCCCTGTCCCCTGCACACCCTAACCCAAACTCAGCCTTTACCCCCAGCCCTGTCCCCTGTCCCCTGCACACCCTAACCCAAACTCAGTCTTTACCCCCAGCCCTGTCCCCTGTATACCCTAACCTAAACTCAGTCTTTACCCCCAGCCCTGTCCCCTACACACCCTAACCCAAACTCAGTCTTTACCCCCAGCCCTGTCCCCTACGCACCCTAACCCAAACTCAGCCATTACTGTACTTTATCTTCAATGATACTCTCTTCTCAGACAGTAAATGACCACCAGTCAGCTACATTTATTTTGTTAGGAGGGGATGGAAAAGCATTGAGACTATTTGTCATGGAAGCAATTTCACTCATTTACTCATGTGAATGGGTCCAAAGAGATAAGAGAAGCTAATATTGATAGGCACTGTTAAATCTTTACAGCTCAGGATAATATGACTATAATTAAAGAACATCACTACCATCTGCTGGCTGGATCGGTCTTCTGATTTGAATTGAAACAGTTTTTAGAACTTTAGAGATGATTAACTAAGATATGATGATAGAAGACAGCACCATGCTGTATGATAGCATAAACCCTCTAATGTTGGTCACTAGTTAACAAAGTCACAAACCCTGCCCATTTCTACATTTTACCAGACGCTCTGTAGTGAGTCCATTCATTTTCATACTTTTTTAGTAATTGAAACCACAACTCTGGCATTGCAAGCACTATGCTCTACCAACTGAGCTACATTCTTACATTCTGATTTTAACCCTAAACCACACTGCTAACCTTATGCCTAACATTAAACTAAGATCAGAAATGTATATTTCTGTTTTCATGACATTTTACGATAGGCCTGTAGACAATTTGGACTTTGTGACTGGGTTTTCTAATAACCAGAGAGGCTGGGGGGAGGAGTTTACTCCAAGTGCCTGTGCAAAGGTGAAGGTGAAAGTTGTGTCTCAGTATAGACCTGAGGTGTAGATAGTTCTGTAAAAACGTGTAGATATGCACATATAGTGACTATTAGAATGGTTGTGGATTTAAATCAACTATTTTGAATGTGAAGTGGAAGACGTGAAGACCAGTAAAGGTAAGAGGAGATCTCAGTATATTTAACTTTCCAAACTAGACACAACAGTCCTGTTTTAAAATAATGAGGACTGGAGAAAGAGGAAGTGATGTTTGTATCTGTGTGATTGAGCAAAAGAGAGAATTTGATGAATGGTAATGATGTAAATATGAATGTTTTCTCTTTTTATTGCAGTTAAAATGGCAGAGTCCAGAGTTCATAGTAAGTCACCATGCTATAATTAATGATTAACTTTTCTTTCATGTATCTGGGAGACCAGAACTAAACTAACTATTGAAAATGAAATGTGTTTGTGATTTTATTTGTCTTCATGTGTAAATGTGTGTCTGGATGAAATGTGTTTGTAACATGAGGAGTTGTAGCTGAGTTTGTGTCTGTGAGAAACAGCTCTACTGCTCCACAGTGACCTCTCCCTCCAAACATCTATTTTATTATAGAACCCATTTAATCCAGTCGGACACAATACGGAAGAAAATAAACCTTTTGTACTTTACTGGCTCTGGAGAAGTTAAAGTTGTAGATATCAACAAATAATTCGGGCTCCTGAGTGGCGCAACGGTCTAAGGCACTGAATCTCAGTGTGTTAGGTGTCTGTACAGACTCTGGTTCAAATCCAGGCTGTATCACAACCTGCCATGATTGGAAGTCCCATAATGGCAGAGCGCAGTTGGTTTGTGTCATCCAGGCTGTCATTGTAAATAAGAATTTGTTCTTAATTCACTTGCCTAGATAAATTAATAAAGGTTAATTAAATCAAATATTTATCAAGAGCAATTAGGATTAAGTGCCTTGCTCAAGGGCATATCAACAAATGTTTTCCTAGTTTCCTCAGGGATTCAAACCAGCGACGTTTCTGTTACTTGCCCAATGCTCTTAAGTGCTAGGCTACCTGCCAAACATGTCTGACTAATGGGAAAATACAGAGCCTCTAATTTATTCTATATATTTAGTCATAGCAGATCCTTTTCTTTCTTCAGTAGATTTAAGTTGAGTTCAGTTCAGGATTTACTTGTTCTGATGTTACAGATGATTTAACCATTATCAATTAACCTTTACTGATGTTTAAATCAGAGATTTTTACTGTAAAACATCACAGTTTGTTATTTCAGGGGGAATTGGCCATGTATAGACCCATAAAGTGAATTAGTATAATAATTGAAGTGATATTTAATGTTATTAGGTTTGTTTAGTGTCTCTTGCACAATGGTAGACCTGGTTAGTATGAATGTTGAGGCTTGGACACTGGGGTAGACCTGGTTAGTATGAATGTTGAGGCTTGGACACTGGGGTAGACCTGGTTAGTATGAATGTTGAGGCTTGGACACTGGGGTAGACCTGGTTAGTATGAATGTTGAGGCTTGGACACTGGGGTAGACCTGGTTAGTATGAATGTTGAGGCTTAGACACTGGGGTAGACCTGGTTAGTATGAATGTTGAGGCTTGGACACTGGGGTAGACCTGGTTAGTATGAATGTTGAGGCTTGGACACTGGGGTAGACCTGGTTAGTATGAATGTTGAGGCTTGGACACTGGGGTAGACCTGGTTAGTATGAATGTTGATGCTTGGACACTGGGGTAGACCTGGTTAGTATGAATGTTGAGGCTTGGACACTGGGGTAGACCTGGTTTGTATGAATGTTGAGGCTTGGACACTGGGGTAGACCTGGTTAGTATGAATGTTGAGGATTGGACACTGGGGTAGACCTGGTTAGTATGAATGTTGAGGCTTGTGCACTGGGGTAGACCTGGTTAGTATGAATGTTGAGGCTTGGACACTAGGGTAGACCTGGTTAGTATGAATGTTGAGGCTTGGACACTGGGGTAGACCTGGTTAGTATGAATGTTGAGGCTTGGACACTGGGGTAGACCTGGTTAGTATGAATGTTGAGGCTTGGACACTGGAGTAGACCTGTTTTATATGAGTATGCCCATGGATTTCCCTGGTTTATAATGGGGTGTAGGGATACACAAGGTTCATACAGGTAATGGGGCTGGATGGACGTCTATTGCCCAATCAAATCCTTTCTGGCAACAACGTTTGTGGTAGAAACAAGAGATTGGGGCTGGATCACATGTGTTATACCACTGTAATATTAGTTTATCTATGAAATGATTAGTGTATACAGGTCAGAGGTCACAGGACTAAAACATGCTGATAACAGGGTTGGGGTGTGCAGTGAATAGCTGGATATAGGTTACTGTTGGTGACTTGGGGAATACAGGCCTAAGGAAAGTGGGTAACAGGGCTGAGATAGGAAAGTAACAGGGATGAGGTGTATTGGCAAAGGAACTGGGGTCTTGAGTAACACACAGGTCATTTAGGGCCAGGATATGCCTGTATCTGTACTTGATTGTATATATTGAGGGTATTGTCATGTGGGTGTTAGGGTTAGGGCATGGGGGTAACAGGGCTGGGGTGTGTGGGTCATTGAGTTTAGGTGTGTGGGTAAGTGGACTGAGGTATATAGATATTGAGGTTGAGGAATAGGGATACATATCTGTTTATGTTATTATAAACAGAGCACTCTGTCACAATTGTGACCAATAATAAAACATACTTTTAAATAAATAAATAATCAAAATGGATGACATGTTAGGCTTACTAGTGACATAAGATTAGCATAGTGGCATGTCTGGGAAAGATGTGGGAACAAATGGGATAATATCATTCTAGATTGTAGCATCACATTCTTCTATGACATATATACTTTCCTTCAAATGAATATGTCTGTCTGGGATTGTGGGGGTTGTATTTTAGAATTGACATGGTCCTGGTTGTTGTATGTCTATTGTAGTTTTTAATTCAGCTGTGTTTATCAATGTACTGAGAGGATTTGTGTTCCTGACACAGATGATGTCATTAAACATGAAATGTTCTCTCTTTCTGAACAGATCAGTTTAAACTCACCTCAGAAGACAATGTGTGGTCTGATGTTGGTGAAGAGGTCACCCTACCCTGTCACCTCTCACCTGACACCAGTGCTGTTGCCATGACGATCAGGTGGTTTAAAAGGACAAAGTGTATTTACCTGTATCAGAATGGCCAGGTGACAGAGAGGAGTGACTATGAGGGCAGACTGAGTCTGATCACCCAGGAGCTGGAGAGAGGCAACGTGTCTCTGAGGCTGAGAGACTTCAGGAGGTCAGATAGAGGAGTCTACGTATGTCAGGTCATCCATGGAGAACAGAAGGAGGAGGCTGCAGTGGGTTTATGGGAGAGAGAAGGTAAGTGTTCTAGAACTCCAGTAATGTTTCTAAACACCTAAACAACAACAATAACAACCAGTCTCTTTCCCTGTACAGAACACTTGTACTTTCTCATGTAGGTAGGAGTCCATAGTAGGAGTTACAGATGAATAGACTAGATTCATTCTGAATATCAACTAGTTACAATGCATATTACCATCACTCTGAGCTTTGAGCTGGTCCTAAAGCATTAGAACCATTCCAACATTACTGTCACGTCCCTTGATTGTCATTAGTAATGAATGTGATGAACACTCATACCCCTCTGATGTATATCACATCACTATGGTATATGAGAGGATAATGTGACAGATGGTGATATGAAGGTAATGATAATAACTAATGTATTCTGTTTTACATGATCATTATTCATGACTCTCCATCTTCGATAATGGATGATCAGTACGGGGTGAGTAATTTCTTATTTGTCTGTTTTGTTTATTGACAACCAATAACACAAGACAAAGAACAGACCAGAGTGTTAATCTGATACTATAAAAACTACAGGCCTTGTGAACAGCAGTGTGTCTTCTTCAAGGCTACAAATTAAATCAGTTTCTTTACATTTATCAATACTCTCCCCAAATGTTCTCAAGGTAGGTTGGATTAAGATGTATAGATGTTCTTCCAATTATACAGAATTTTCATATCAAAGTCCTCCCAGAATATATCTGCTATAGAGGTCAATATTTCACATAGTTCTCCCACAATATTTTTTTACATAGAGCTCAACATATCACACTCCAAAATGAACATGGAATCAGCTTGAATTGTCACGCCCTGACCTTAGAGAGCCTTTTTATTTCTCTATTTGGTTAGGTCAGGGTATGATTTGGGTGGGCATTCTAGTTTTTCTATTTCTTTGTTGGCCGGGTATGGTTCTTGTTTTTGGTTAGTTGCTGTGTTAGCGCTACAAAACTTTACGTGTCGTTTATTCTTTCTTGTTTTTGGTGTTGATTTAATAAATTGATGATGTACGCCTACCACGCTGCACCTTGGTCCAATCCATCTTTCAACGAACGTGACATGAATTCAGTTTGATGTCCTAGTATGAATCATTCTGTGATGTTTAGACTGTTCCAATAGTAGCACTGCTTACATCCCTTTCCCTAGATGTACATTAGTAATGAATGTGATGAACAGTCATATCAATATGATGTATGGTATTTGATTGAGTAATGTGACTGAAATTGGATTGAATGTAACTGTAATAACTCATACATTTTGTTATACATTATCAATATTCATTACTCTCCATCTTGGATAATGGATGATCAGGAGCATTACCATAAACCTCCCACAATATATCTGCTATATAGCTCAACATTTCACACACCAAAATTAAAATAGAATCAGCTTGAATTTATCTTGATGTCTTATTATGAATCATTCAGTCATTCTCAGACTGCTCACATAGTAGTGCTGCTTACATCCCTTTCCCTAGATGTACATTAGTAATGAATGTGATTAACAGTCATTACAATATGATGTATGGTATTTCATTAAATTATGTAATGAGACAGAAATTCAATGAACAATAATAACTAATGCATTCTGTTTTACATGATCATTATTCATGACTCTCCATCTTGGATAATGGATGATCAGCATTAGGTGAGTAATTACTTATGTCTGTTTTGTTTATTGACAACCAATAACACAATACAAAGAACAGACCAGAGTGTTAATCTGATACTATAAAAACTACAGGCCTTGTGAACAGCAGTGTGTCTTCTTCAAGACTACAAATTAAATCAGTTTCTTTACATTTATCAATACTCTCCCCAAATGTTCTCAAGGTAGGTTGGACTAAGATGTCAGATGTTCTTCAAATTATCCAGAATTTTCATATCATAGATCTCCCACAATATATCTGCTATAGAGGTCAACATTTCACATAGCCCTCCCACAATATTTCTTCCATAGAGCTCAACATTTCACACTCTAAAATGAACATGGAATCAGCTTGAATTGTCATGCCCTGACCTTAGAGAGCCTTTTTATTTCTCTATTTGGTTCGGTCAGGGTATGATTTGGGTGGGCATTCTAGTTTTTCTATTTCTTTGTTGGCCGGGTATGGTTCTTGTTTTTGGTTAGTTGCTGTGTTAGCGCTACAAAACTTTACGTGTCGTTTATTCTTTCTTGTTTTTGGTGTTGATTTAATAAATTGATGATGTACGCCTACCACGCTGCACCTTGTTCCAATCCATCTTTCAACAAACGTGACATGAATTCAGTTTGATGTCCTAGTATGAATCATTCTGTGATGTTTAGACTGTTCCAATAGTAGCACTGCTTACATCCCTTTCCCTAGATGTACATTAGTAATGAATGTGATGAACAGTCATTCCAATATGATGTATGGTATTTCATTAAATTATGTAATGAGACAGAAGTTCAATGAACAATAATAACTAATGTATTCTGTTTTACATGATCATTATTCATGACTCTCCATCTTGGATAATGGATGATCAGAACATTTCCTGGGTGAGTAATTACTTATTTGTCTGTTTTGTTTATTGACAACCAATAACACAAGACAAAGAACAGACCAGAGTGTTAATCTGATACTATAAAAACTACTGGCCTTGTGAACAGCAGTGTGTCTTCTTCAAGGCTACAAATTAAATCAGTTTCTTTACATTTATCAATTCTCTCCCCAAATGTTCTCAAGGTAGGTTGGATTATGATGTCAGATGTTCTTCAGATTCTACTGAATGTATATTCCATAGAACCCTGCCTCCTGACACAATATCCTGTATCTGCCATAGAGCCCAATGCTGGTTATCACTAACAATGAACATAATCATTTGATCAGAGATAGGACAACAACTAAACAACATTATTTATGAAGTTAACCAGATCTCATTGGCGCCCACGGTCCCTACATGAGGGGGGCTTAAGTGACAGGAGGAATCTGATTGGTCCTGTTTGTTCTGTATATAGTGTAGTCTACTACACAGAACTCACCTCTCTGTTTTACACCATAGGATCAGGATTAGGGTATTTACAACATGAGACCCAGAAGGAGAAGCTAAAGAGAGCGGAATCAGCTGGTGAGCTTGGTAAGTATGAGAGAGTCTGGAGGAGAGAGGATTGAATCGGGGATCATGAGTGATGTCATTCAGTTTTTCAGACTAATTCATTTGTAATGTATCAAATAGTCAATAGACCAGTTGATGATTGGTTCAGCTCAGATAACTGTTGACTGGAGGAAATAATTACTAATAATTGTACCACCTCCATCAAATGATAATGTCTTTATAGGCATACTATTGAATGAATTAATAAATGACTTATTCAAACAACCAATTAAATATGTTAATTACTCTCTCTCAGAGTTGAAGATGGAAAAAGAATTAAAAGAGATATTAAGACAGGAGATGATGAACCAACTAGAGGAGAAAGACACACAACTGGATGATATGACCCAGGAAGTGAGAGAGAAAGAGAGACTCCTGGAGGAGAAGAACCAGATAATGGGACAGACGGAGAAACTATTACAAGAGAAAGAAAACCAACTGGAAGAGAAAGACAAGCAACTAAAGGAAAGAGACATTCAACTAGAGGCACTGAGAAATAACCTGCAGGACAAGAACAGCCAAGTAGAGAACTTCAGAGTCCTACTGCAGGAAAAAGACCTTCAACTAGAGAACAGCAACCACAGACTGGGAGAGAAGGACAGACTACTGGAAGAGAAAGACAGACTACTGGAAGAGAGAGACAGACTACTGGAAGAGAGAGATAAACAGCTGGAAGAGAGAGACAGACTACTGAAGGGAAAAGATAGTGAAATAAAGGAGAAGCAGATTGAACTAGGAGACAAAGACAAAAAAATTAAGGATAAAGACCTTCAACTAGAGGACAGAAACTATAGACTGGGAGAGAAGGACAGACTACTGGAAGAGAAAGAGAAACTACTGGAAGAGAAAGAGAACCAACTAAAGGAAAGAGACCTTCAACTAGAGGACAGCAACTATAGACTGGAAGAGAAGGACAGACTACTGGAAGAGAGAGACAAACTACTGGAAGAGAAAGACAAACAACTGGAGGGAAAAGAAAATGAACTAAAAGACAGGAGGCAGGAAGTAGAAGAGAAAGACAACCTACTAGAGGAGAGAGAGAAGCAGTTAAAGGAAAGAGACAAACAGGTGGAGGATGTCAACAATGAAAATGCTGAACTGGGTAAGATTATTCACACCATTAATACATTTAGTCTTCTGTACTTTCCTCAATTCTCAGGTTATTGTCGACTCTCCACTGAGTTGTGAATATTGTTGTCCATCACTTCATACTTTCCCTCTGCATCATATTTCTGTCTAAAGTCTTTAACACAGAATTCAGATCCTAGTCCTCCTTTGTTATTTCAGCTCAACAGATATGTGATGTGAAGACTGAGGTAGAGAGACTGAGAAGAGAGATCTCAGCCCAGATGACTGGTGAGTGAGATATGTGATACTTAACATTTCAATAGAAACCCAGAACTCCCCTTCAGTAGGTCTATGTGCCTTCATGTGTCACTGAGGTAAATGTTCCCATTCTAAATGGTTGTTCTATTATTTTAGAACCTGGAGAGACGTCAGATACAGGTTACAAACTCCCAGTCAGGAGGAGACACAGCAAGGAGCTTCCTCCATTCAGTGAGTTATCAATATTGTCCTGTTGTCTCCTACTGTTTCTAGTCTAAGGTGGACCATCCTTCACTTAGTGAGTTATCAATATTGTCCTGTTGTCTCCTACTGTTTCTAGTCTATAGTGGACGATCCTTCACTTAGTGAGTTATCAATATTGTCCTGTTGTCTCCTACTGTTTCTAGTTTATAGTGGACCATCCTTCACTTAGTGAGTTATACATGTTGTCTCAAACTGTCATCAATCTTGATATTCTCTATTTCTCCAATAATCTATATTTCACTATGATGCGTAATGTATTTGTAGTTTGTTTATACTTTGTTTTAAATGTGTCTCTGATGAGTCAGTATGTTGACCAGTTCTCTATGTTGTGTTACAGTGGGAGGAGAGACCTCAGATACAGACCCCACACTTCCACAGAGGAGGACAAACAGCATGGAGTTAATTCCTCCAGATAGTGAGTTATGGATGTAGATTATATTATATTTGACTCTGTTGTACATCCTCCAGATAGTGAATTATGGATGTAGATTATATTATATTTGACTCTGTTGTACATCCTCCAGATAGTGAGTTATGGATGTAGATTATATTATATTTGACTCTGTTGTACATCCTCCAGATAGTGAGTTATGGATGTAGATTATATTATATTGGACTCTGTTGTACATCCTCCAGATAGTGAGTTATGGATGTAGATTATATTATATTTGACTCTGTTGTACATCCTCCAGATAGTCAGTGTGTTGATCAGTGCTGTCTGTTGTGTTGCAGTGGGAGGAGAGAGCAGCAGTCCAGACTCCCCAGTGTCTCCCAGTGTGTCTGAGCTGAGACTGGTGCTGCTGGGGAGGACCGGGGCTGGGAGGAGTGCAGCAGGAAACACCATCCTGGGCAGAGAGGAATTTGGGGCCCAGGCCAGCCCCTCTGCAGTGACCCAGGGGAGTAAGAGGAGAGAGGGGGACGTGTGTGGGAGACGGCTGGTGCTGGTGGATACTCCAGACTGGTTCTGTCCTGGACTCTCTCTGGAGGAGATGAGACAGGATGTGGGGCTCTGTGTCCGTCTGTCTGCCCCGGGACCCCACGCCTTCCTCCTGGTCATACCAGTGGAGCCCTCTAAGGGGGAGGAGAGAGGGGTGCTGGAGAGAATAGAGGAGATGTTTGGGGAGGGTTGTTGGGAACACACTGTGATTCTCTTCACTCATGATGATGTCCTGAAAGAGCAGAGCATTGAGGAGTTTCTCCAAGCAGGAAGTCAGGACCTCCAGCAGCTTGTAGAGAAAAGTGGGAGCAGGTACCACGTCCTCAACATTAAGGACAAGGCCCATGGTACTCAGGTATCAGAGCTGCTGGATCAGGTAGAGGAGATGGTGGCAGGAAACAGAGAGAGATTCTACAGCAGTCAGACCTACCAGGAGGCAGAGACCCAGGTTAGAGAAATGGAGGGAAAGATCCAGAGAGAGAGAGGAGAGAGGAAACAGAGAGAGGAGAGAGACTTGAGAGAGAGGCTTCAGAAGGAGTTTCAGGATTCTCTGAAGGAGAAAGATGGAGAAATCCAGAACCTCAAGAGAGATATCAGAATTCTCAGAGAACGAATAACAGAACTGGAGAGACAGGTGAAAGAAGAGAGGGATGAGGAGAAGAAAATAGAACTGGAGAGGGAGCTGAAGAAGGAGTCTGATAAGAAGGTGGAGATGGAGAGAAAGATGGAGAGATTGAAAGAGGAGACAGAGAATGAGAGGAGGGAGATGGAGGAGAGACACAGACAGGAGATAGAGGAGATGATGGAGAACTATGAAGGAGAGGCCAGAGTTGAAGCAGAGAGAAACCTGATGAAGATAGTCCTACCTGAGTTACAGAGGAACATCATGATCTCACAGACAAAGATGCAGAGGGAGTTCAGCAGACAGATGGAGGAGAAGAATAGACAGATGGAGGAGAAGAATAGACAGATGAAGGAGAAGAATAGACAGATGGAGGAGAAGGATAGAGCGATTGTGGAAAGGGATGGAGAGATACAGGGACTGATAGATAGACTGTGGGAGATGTGCAAATGAGTTATTGTAACTAGCCTGAAGAAGTGCTGGGATACATGGAGAGGTAGAAGAAGGGAGAAGAAGAAGACAGGGAGAACTAATGGAGATCTGAGGAATGTTTGGGCAGATGTAACCTAGTTCACCATTTCACTGAATTAGCCTGACAACGAGGTTAGAGATGAGATGACTTGTTCATGGAGGGATTGGAGAAGTTAGAGATAATCACATGATATTTATCTGACAATGTAAGAACAACGTGATTGTCCTGTGATGAGTGTCATGGTGGGAAAACAGGTCAGAATACTGTCTGATCCTGTCTAGAACAACGTGATAGTCTGTCCTGTGATGAGTGTCATGGTGGGAAAACAGGTCAGAATACTGTCTGATCCTGTCTAGAACAACGTGATAGTCTGTCCTGTGATGAGTGTCATGGTGGGAAAACAGGTCAGAATACTGTCTGATCCTGTCTAGAACAACGTGATAGTCTGTGCTGTGATGAGTGTCATGGTGGGAAAACAGGTCAGAATACTGTCTGATCCTGTCTAGAACAACGTGATAGTCTGTCCTGTGATGAGTGTCATGGTGGGAAAACAGGTCAGAATACTGTCTGATCCTGTCTAGAACAACGTGATAGTCTGTCCTGTGAGGAGTGTCATGGTGGGAAAACAGGTCAGAATACTGTCTGATCCTGTCTAGAACAACGTGATAGTCTGTCCTGTGATGAGTGTCATGGTGGGAAAACAGGTCAGAATACTGTCTGATCCTGTCTAGAACAACGTGATAGTCTGTCCTGTGATGAGTGTCATGGTGGGAAAACAGGTCAGAATACTGTCTGATCCTGTCTAGGTCAAATTCTGTCCTTCTGCCCTTGAGCAAGGCAGTTAACCCACTGTTCCCCGGGCGCCGAAGACGTGGATGTCAATTATGGCAGCCCCCCCGCACTACTGTATATAGCCTCACTACTGTATATATCCTCTCTACTGTATATAGCCTCACTACTGTATATAGCCTCTCTACTGTATATAGCCTCTCTACTGTATATAGCCTCTCTTCTGTTATAGCCTCTCTACTGTATATAGCCTCTCTACTGATTATAGCCTCTCTACTGTATATAGCCTCACTACTGTATATAGCCTCACTACTGTATATAGCCTCTCTACTGTATATAACCTCTCTACTGTATATAGCCTCTCTACTGTATATATCCTCTCGTGACAAATAAACTTTGATTTGATATATTCCCATTTCAAATCAACATTCTCTGATTTCTGAACCCCCAACCATCGCTGTGGTTCCATTTGAAAGTTGAAATGTCAATATTATTCACATTTTAGTACAATTATCAGACAAAACATGATACCCACCCTATATTCAAGACATAATTTCTTTAAAAAAACAAAAACAATTAAATCGGGAAATTCTCAAATAGTTTGACAACCTTGTTTGTACGCTTGATATCATTCTCAACCATTTATGTTTTCCAGTGAGGATGACATGAATGAGTCATGGTATGGTGGGGCAGGTAAAAGGGGTCAACTTTGAGTACTTTTCTCTAATGTTTTGGCTTTCAGCTCCAAAAAGTCCCTTTCTGAGCACTTCTACATTACAATGGGAAAGTATGTTTGGACTGTTCCATTCAAATCAAAAGGGGGGAGTTAAAAAGTGATTCAATTCAAATGGATTTGTCCTAAATCATATTCTCTGGTGTTGTAATTTGAATGATTTTATTAACTTCTGTATAGACAGGAGTAGACTAATTACAGAATCTTTGCTCATTTAATTCAATTTACTCCTAGCCTATGGTGAGGGGAATTAACTTGTTTTTCATAGATGAGTCTTTATAAAAGTTAGAATTATGGGAGTGTACATGAACAGTTATGTTTGTTGAAAAGAAGGGATATCTATATTCTAAACCTATTTCTGAAATGCTCCTTCTAACCATATTGAATTATAAAACGTTTTTTAACCTTTATTTAACTAGGCAAGTCAGTTAAGAACAAATGATTATTTACAATGACGGCCTACCCCGGCCAAACCTGGACGACGCTGGGTCAATGGTGCGCGTCCTTATGGGACTCCCGATCACAGCCGGATGTGAAACAGCCTGGATAGACAGGAGTAGAGGACCACAAGGTAACGAGCATTAATTAGCATTAGGATGGTTGTCACATGGAATGTGGGGTTGGTTGTTACTACCACCTTCATTATAACCACATTATTCAGGGACGTTGCCACTGCCAGTACACACTAAATCCACAGCTCTTTTGTTGCTATAAAGACCTCCCTTCCCAGGAAATACAAACACCTCTGTCTGACATATCAAAATGTAGTGTGGAGAGAGTTTGCCCATTGGAAAGACGTCTCCTTGACCACAGAATAGAATGTTGATTCCAGTTCAACATAGAAACGATGTAGAACTGTAGAATGTCGGCATTCTAAACACATCTGTGAGACAATTAGCCAATTAGAAAACAATGTTAAAAGTGCATCTTCCTGATCATGTACTGTATATGTAAGGGGCTAAATACAGTTGTATTCCAGCCACTAGGGGGCACTCTGGTGAAGCCCATGGGAAATAAAGAAATATATAGTTTAACTGAACTGGGATAAGGGAGAAAAATGAACAAAAAGTGCTGTAAACTGCTGTTACATGTGCTGACATGATTAAAGGTCAAGTAAACAGTACCTTTCATGTTGTAGTTTATATTATAAGCTCATAGAAAGGGTAACATATATAAAGGTCAAGTAAACAGTACCGTTCGTGTTGTAGTTTATATCATAAGCTCATAGAAAGGGTAACATATATAAAGGTCAAGTAAACAGTACCTTTCGTGTTGTAGTTTATATCATAAGCTCATAGAAAGGGTAACATATATAAAGGTCAAGTAAACAGTACCGTTCGTGTTGTAGTTTATATTATAAGCTCATAGAAAGGGTAACATATACTGTACATCCGTTGGACAGAGGTCTCTGTGCTGTCTGGGTGTGTTGCCTCTCTCTCACACACACTGAGTAAAACATTAGGAACACCTCCCTCAGAACAGCCTCAATTCGTTGGGACATGGACTCTACAAGGTGTTGAACGCATTCCACAGGGATGCTGGGTGATAGAGAGAATACAGTAGATGGCACACGTCAAACGTGTGATTTATGACCCTATGTCATGGGTCACGTGCTCTAGGGAGTGCCCATATATGGGCATCCTGTGCTTCTGATTGATGTGTAGGGACCTCGTTGAACTAGGGGATGTGTTTGAACATTTCAAAGAGTATGGCACCCCCTGTTATAGTGACCTGTTATAGGGCTGTTGTCTATGAAACAGGAATGTCCGGGATTATTAGGGGCAGCCGCATTATAAATAAGAGCTGAACACTACAAGCAACCTCGACAAAACATTAAAAAACAAATGAAACTTGTCTCCTAGGCTAATTGTAGGTGTACTTTGTGCCTCGTGTCAAGAACACAATGACAAAAACATGGAAGACATTCTGCGTGATGCCCCTGATTGTTTTAATGGAGTGTTGGATACGAGTGAGGGACATATGGGTTACATTTTCCAACCGGAGGATTCAACTGTGAAGTTTTTCACAGACAGCGGCCACAGCCCCCTTTATCAAACAAAAGCCGGGAGTTTTTCTCCTGCTCTGCGTATGAGAGAAGGGCTTAAGATACGGCTAGCGCTCTGTTAGATCGAACACTCCCTGAGTGGTACAACCCTGCCCGGCTACGCGTTGGTAGAGGTGGTGTGTGGGCGTTGGAAGACGTGGTGTGGTGGCGTTGGAAGACGTGGTGTGGTGGCGTTGGAAGACGTGGTGTGGTGGCGTTGGAAGACGTGGTGTGGGGGTTGGAAGAGGTGGTGTGGGGGTTGGAAGGGGTGGTGTGTGGGCGTTGGAAGACGTGGTGTGGTGGCGTTGGAAGACGTGGTGTGGGGGTTGGAAGAGGTGGTGTGGGGGTTGGAAGGGGTGGTGTGTGGGCGTTGGAAGACGTGGTGTGGTGGCGTTGGAAGACGTGGTGTGGTGGCGTTGGAAGACGTGGTGTGGGGGTTGGAAGGGGTGGTGTGATTTGAAAGCCATAATAATCTCCTCAGTGACGTACAGTCCCGACTCCAAAGGGACAATTTTAGCATGTGCCCAATACGATAGTTCAAATGCTACAAAATCAGTTAGTTCGTATGTATTTTCCAAAGCCTGCAAGGATGTGAACTATTTTGTGCCTGTCATTAGCTTTAAGTGGGGCGATTATCATATATTCCTGGCCATGATGAAACAGCTGGACAATATTTTCCAACATTGTGAACAATTACGCCGCTGGGCGCATCTATCCTTAAGACAGACCCAGGGCCTAAAGGCAAGATGTTTGATCTATCCAGGGAATGAAAACATATGGAACCAGGATGGAGCTGGACATCTTGCGAGGAAGAGACACTGTCTGGATGTTGGCGAATTAGAGACGGTGTCTGGGTTGACCAGATAGCCTCACCTTTATCTGTAAGAGAGGAATAGTCAAACTGTTATAGCATGTTTAAAAGGTCTGTACTAAAGATTTAGAATTAAATAAACGGTTTTAAAATTGTATCTCACCTTTAACAAATGGAATCAGTTTTTTTCTCAGTGTTTGTGTCTCAGAGAAAGGCTTCTGTGTGTGTGTCTGTGTGTGTGTGTGTGTGTGTGTGTGTGTGTGTGTGTGTGTGTGTGTGTGTGTGTGTGTGTGTGTGTGTGTGTGTGTGTGTGTGTGCGGGCGTGTGTGTGTATGTGTGTGCAGGCGTGTGTGTTTCAAAACAATAGGGTTTTCGGGAGGTGTGTGTCTATGTGTGTGTGTGTGTGTGTGTCTCGACCATTGTGCTTGAAACAATTCAAAATTAGGGGTCATTTGCACACAGGGTGTCTAGACCGATTCTATGCTGGTTGGGGGGATTGACTTTTGACCCCCACATCCTCGGGAAACAGCATGGGGGATAATTCCCGAGGATGTGGGGGCTCAAAAGTCAATCCCCCCAACCAGCATAGAATCGGTCTAGACAACCTCTAAGGTTTAAAAACAATGTTATTTTCTAAACAATATCAACACTATCGGGTCAGTTGCACACAGGCTGTCTCCAACAAAACCAGTCAAACAACAAACAATCCCCCAGGTCTGTAAATTCATTCCATTGTCTCAGTCAGGTCCCAGTTGCTCATCTGAAAAGTATTTTCAAGTCTTTCCTGAAGCCTATACACATGGAGAGTTTTGAAGGTGAGGATTTGGAAATAATATATTAGATTTTGTGTGCGTTAGGTAGTTTTGTGGGAATTGTTTGATATTACGAAATTACTGCACCGTTTGGAACTCTCTAATATTAAACCATTGTTACATATGGGTTTTTACAGGTATTCTAAAAGGGGTGGAAATCGAATTTTCAGCTATGTTTTTTATGTAAATTTTATGTATTTTCATAAGTTAAAATGTATATATTTCGTATAAATATATATTTTTATAGTATTTAACATCTATAGGATATACAACTGCTACCGGGAATAAATGATTTGGATCATTCAACATTAGATGAGGAAACAGAGGTACCAGCAGCGCCCAGTTCTTTAAGCAGCCCGTCACCATCAAGCTATTTTCGACCTAAATCCCAAAATAAAAATGCGTAATAATCTTTTATACATTAAACAAAAAGCGTGTACATTATTTTAAAAAGCTAACCTTGTGTTTACAGCGGACAGCCCCCCAACAAGAATACCTGAAGCATTATGGACTCTACCTCTGAACGAGGGTAATGAAACTGTCACGAATCCCGCTTCCTGAGTCTGGGTTTGCCTGTGTGTCTGTCCTGGAGTGTGTTTCAGGTGTCCTGGAACGCACCCTGTCTGGTTGCCGGGCGAATTAGCTCATTGGGAGATTGATGTTCACCCGCACCTGTTTCCCATCAGTAATCTGCACACCTGTCCTGATCATCATCTCTACCCTTCAAAAGCTCTGACCTGACTTCCATTCCCTGCCGGATCGTTAGCCATGAACAGTATGTTGTGCCTGAGTACCAGACTCCAGTTGGATAGAATTTGTTTTGTTGTTTTCATTTATGTATTGTTTGCCTTGAACTTACCTCCGTTTGTTTTGCCTTCAGTTACTCACCTGGATCATTCACTCCATTCCCTCCCTGGTTGACAGAGGATTCTACTACTACATTGGACTCACCTATTTCTTCTCATCTATTCACCACCGCTGCCCGCTACGCCATCTGGATAGATCTACCTTTTCACATTTTATTGTAAATAAATACTCACCTTCTTCCTACGCTCCTTGTCCTGGTCTGCTTCTGGGTTCGATCTTGAAAGATCGTGACAGAAACAGACGATATTCTGCCGTTCTGTACAAACGGTTATATCATATCTCCAAACAACACAAGAAGAGCAGCTTTAACATGCAGATACACACCCCCAGGAACCTCCAGCCAATCACTACAACACAAGAGCAGCTTTAACACACAGATACACACCCCCAGGAACCTCCAGCCAATCACTACAACACAAGAAGAGCAGCTTTAACACACAGATACACACCCCCAGGAACCTCCAGCCAATCACTACAACACAAGAAGAGCAGCTTTAACACACAGATACACACCCCCAGGAACCTCCAGCCAATCGCTACAACACAAGAAGAGCAGCTTTAACATGCAGATACACACCCCCAGGAACCTCCAGCCAATCACTACAACACAAGAAGAGCAGCTTTAACACACAGATACACACCCCCAGGAACCTCCAGCCAATCACTACAACACAAGAGCAGCTTTAACACACAGATACACACCCCCAGGAACCTCCAGCCAATCACTACAACACAAGAAGAGCAGCTTTAACACACAGATACACACCCCCAGGAACCTCCAGCCAATCGCTACATAATCTAGCCCCTAAGACGATTCGCACTACTTTGGCACAAGTGCATCGCACAGAATCAGCAAGGCCCGAGAAGGGCGCCTGGTCTGAAAACGATTGGATTCAAGAACATGCTCTCTATGGATACGGTGTGACCCCATTATACATTTTTTTGTATTAGTTATACATTTTTTGATAGAATATGTTAAAACAATGTCAAATAATGTTTGTTTTTTTCAGACTCCAACGATAGCTATACAAACAATGCAGAATCTACAAATCCAGAGGAAAAAGGACCCACGTTATCTAGGATTCCTCAGAACAGCCGGAGACAAAAAAACAGAGGTAATTTAACTATATATTGTTAATATATTGATATATCTGAAATATATTTGAGATTTTTATAAAATATATATTTTATTATTAATACCCTATTTTGCATATATTATTCTTTCAGACTCCTGCCAGACGTGTAACAACACAGAAGGCCCAATACGTTGAGAGGACGTGGTCGAGGAGGAATTCGGCACCCAGGACATACATAGTAAAACATTGAAAGCTGATCATTTCAACGCTTTAATGAGGTAGACATTTTGTTGATGTATGAGGCGGCCAAACAGCTTGATACAGCCAATTCTGAGGTAATATTCCGTCAAGATATTCTAAAACTGGAGGACACCAAATTTTCCAACATGTCTTTATGTCAATTGTTTTGTATTTTTTAAGATAAAATGTATATATTTTGTATAAATATATTGTAATATTATTCAAAATGTCTATAGGATTGCCAGCTGCTACCGGGAATAATTTCTTTGGGTCATCATTAGCTGTTGTAACTATTAGCTGTTATAACTATTAGCTGTTATAACTATTAGCTGTTATAACTATTAGCTGTTATAACTATTAGCTGTTATAACTATTAGCTGTTATAACTATTAGCTGTTATAACTATTAGCTGTTATAACTATTGAAGATGCAAAAAGGGTTTTTAGAAATACATTGGGTTGATTGACAGATTTGTATTATTATAAAAAATAATATAACATTATTATTATCATGATCTTTATTATTATTATGTTACAGGTGAGACATATCCAGAAATGTTAACGTCTTGTCATGTGCTCAGATCTGTACAGCAGCTCCATATAACCACGTACAGTAGCGCCAACTTACAGGAATGTGTTTACCAGGCAGTGATGAATACATTTTAAATGAGCGCTAATTCAAACGTACAAGGATATATATCTGATACAATTACCCATTCAAAACCGGTATTACAAAATCACTTCTCAATGTGTACATTTCAAGGTTTCACAAACATAAACCAACTATCTAATTAATGTTTCTCGTACTAACACACTGTTGAGTTTCCTAGTTGTAATATAATCTGTGTACATGTCATTTTATACTGAAAACAGGTACATTCTGTCACGCCCTGACCTTAGAGATCCTTTTTATGTCTCTATTTTGGTTGGTCAGGGCGTGAGTTTGGGTGGGCATTCTATGTCTGGTGTTCTATGAACACTTACCACGCTGCACCTTGGTCCTCTTCTTCTCCTCCAGACGACAATCGTTTCACATTCTGAAACATTTTGATGTTGATGTGATAACACTTTTTTTTTTAATTCATCTCTCAATTTAGGATAATACTGTTTATTTTATACTTTACTTAAATTGTATTATTTATCTTGTCTCATACCTTGCCAATACACTACCAAGCAACGCAAACGGATGTGGAATTACTGCTTGATACTATTAAGCCAAAGGCCTGACCTTCTATAGAAGAAGCCCCTTTCTAATATTCATCATCTTAATGAACTAATTCATCTGTTTTTTAAGTCAGATTAACGTCTGCGGATACAACTTCAATCATTAGAATTATTATTGTACACTCTAGAAAACAAAATATACTTAGTTTTACACGTATTCAATAAACATTTTAGGTCAATAAAGGTTTTCTACAAAATAATGAAAGCATACTGTAGTTCAGATAGGACATGATCAGCATACTGTAGTTCAGATAGGACATGATCAGCAGACTGTAGTTCAGATAGAGCATGATCAGCAGACTGTAGTTCAGATAGGACATGATCAGCATACTGTAGTTCAGATAGGACATGATCAGCAGACTGTAGTTCAGATAGGACATGATCAGCAGACTGTAGTTCAGATAGGACATGATCAGCAGACTGTAGTTCAGATAGGACATGATCAGCATACTGTAGTTCAGATAGAGCATGATCAGCAGACTGTAGTTCAGATAGGACATGATCAGCATACTGTAGTTCAGATAGGACATGATCAGCAGACTGTAGTTCAGATAGAGCATGATCAGCATACTGTAGTTCAGATAGAGCATGATCAGCAGACTGTAGTTCAGATAGGACATGATCAGCATACTGTAGTTCAGATAGGACATGATCAGCAGACTGTAGTTCAGATAGAGCATGATCAGCATACTGTAGTTCAGATAGGACATGATCAGCAGACTGTAGTTCAGATAGAGCATGATCAGCATACTGTAGTTCAGATAGGACATGATCAGCATACTGTAGTTCAGATAGGACATGATCAGCAGACTGTAGTTCAGATAGGACATGATCAGCAGACTGTAGTTCAGATAGGACATGATCAGCAGACTGTAGTTCAGATAGGACATGATCAGCAGACTGTAGTTCAGATAGGACATGATCAGCAGACTGTAGTTCAGATAGGGCATGATCAGCAGAGCGGGCGATAGAGAACACAACCGTATCAAAGGCGTGACTCAAAACTATGAAAGTAAACTTGGAATCAATCACACGCTTGGTAGAGGGGTTCATAAACGACCGGAATAGTGAATTGGGATAAAAAGGGGTTTCATCTACGTAATGCCTCAGTCACTAAAAGCAATCTCTTGTCATAGACCACCTTGCCCTTTGGTTACTGACTTAGGTTACAAGCCCCCGTTGTCACGCCCTGGCCTTAGTTATCTTTGTTTTCTTTATTACTTTTGTTAGGTCAGGGTGTGACATGGGGAATGTATGTGTTTTTGGATTGTCTAGGGGTTTTGTATGTTAAATGGGTCAGTGGCTTGTCTAGGTGTTTGTATGTCTATGGCTGCCTAGATTGGTTCTCAATTAGAGGCAGCTGTGGTTCATTGTCTCTGATTGAGAGCCATATTTAAGGCAGCTATAGGCATTGGGTTTTGTGGGTAATTGTCTATGTGTAAGTTGCCAGTGTCTGCACTTATTGTTTGTTATAGCTTCACGATTGTTTGTTGTTTTTGTAGTAGTTTGTATAGTGTTCGTTTTTCGTCTTATAAATAAAAAGAAGATGTATTTCTATCACGCTGCGCCTTGGTCCACTCTTTCACCTCAAGACGATCGTGACACCCGTGTGTCTTAACCCTTAAAATATAATGGCTCTTGCAAAGGTATTTGGCCTTGGTAAAACGAGGTGAGAGAGACCAACCATTTATCGCTTTCTCTACCGAACCCCTTAAAAGATGGCTCGCATAGCGAGAGCCATGGCCCTGCAATGCCTGGACCGGGGATCTTACTGGTTGAAGATCACATGCATGTTGAAGATAATGTTATGCATGACATGTTGACACATGTTCCGGCACGTAACAGGAAAAATGTTAGATACATTATGAACCAGATAAAAGACTCAAAGGGGGCTGCTACTTGGAATGAGAAAGGAGAGTTTATCGTTCAGGGGGACGTTGTCAGGAGAGTTTATCGTTCAGGGGGACGTTGTCAGGAGAGTTTATCGTTCAGGGGGACGTTGTCAGGAGAGTTTATCGTTCAGGGGGACGTTGTCAGGAGAGTTTATCGTTCAGGGGGACGTTGTCAGGAGAGTTTATCGTTCAGGGGGACGTTGTCAGGAGAGTTTATCGTTCAGGGGGACGTTGTCAGGAGAGTTTATCGTTCAGGGGGACGTTGTCAGGAGAGTTTATCGTTCAGGGGGGACGTTGTCAGGAGAGTTTATCCTTCAGGGGGACGTTGTCAGGAGAGTTTATCTTTCAGGGGGACGTTGTCAGGAGAGTTTATCGTTCAGGGGGACGTTGTCAGGAGAGTTTATCTTTCAGTGGGACGTTGTCAGGAGAGTTTATCGTTCAGGGGGACGTTGTCAGGGGTTCTCATATGATGGACTTGCTTAAAAGTACCACGGCATCCCACAAAGGTTGCGGATGACATAAGACCTCCTGGGTGTCGTCAGTTTCTTAAGGCCCTGGCAATCCTCAACATTCCACTCTCGGGTGTACCAAACTATAAGCTTCGTCAACAGATTCAAACATTAAAACAAAACCCTTCAACGAGCTACAGCATCCCTAAAGATGTTCTAGCAACCCCTCCCCCCTTTGAAAGGGTTGATGATAACTCACCCCTGAACGTCTCCAGACCTTTTCATAATCCTGATCTCTCAGGGTGGTTAGACGTCTGAATGACTTTTGATTCAATTCAATACATTTTATTTGAAAAAATGAAACAATGTAACATTTGTGACATTCTTTCAACATTTGACCTGAGCATACGCCTTGATTACAGGGTCTTAAAGAACACTTACTTGAACGCTTTTAATATTTTCTGACAAAACAATCTACGGTGCTATCATCACTTTTTAAATCATTATTATAAAGAGACATAACATCTTCAATAGAAACTCCATGGACTCTTTGGCACAGGTAGAATACACAGTGTTGACCACAGGTAGAATACACAGTGTTGACCACAGGTAGAATACACAGTGTTGACCACAGGTAGAATACACAGTGTTGACCACAGGTAGAATACACAGTGTTGACCACAGGTAGAATACAGTGTTGACCACATGTAGAATACACAGTGTTGACCACAGGTAGAATACACAGTGTTGACCACAGGTAGAATACACAGTGTTGACCACAGGTAGAATACACAGTGTTGACCACAGGTAGAATACACAGTGTTGACCACAGGTAGAATACAGTGTTGACCACATGTAGAATACACAGTGTTGACCACAGGTAGAATACACAGTGTTGACCACAGGTAGAATACACAGTGTTGACCACAGGTAGAATACACAGTGTTGACCACAGGTAGAATACACAGTGTTGACCACAGGTAGAATACACAGTGTTGACCACAGGTAGAATACACAGTGTTGACCACAGGTAGAATACACAGTGTTGACCACATGTAGAATACACAGTGTTGACCACAGGTAGAATACACAGTGTTGACCACATGTAGTGGAAAGATTATCTTGCACTTGTTTGATGCTGTAGTAGATCTTTGATCGATTTTTGGATAAAAACTGTTTAATAGATGGGGGGAAATGTGAAAATCCAGGGGGAAAGCCGTAGGAATCAAAAATAGTTGAGATTTTTCTTCCTCCTTCTTCATCTTCTAATGTCACAGCTAGCCAATGTTCACTCGGCATGTGTTTAGGATGGGTATTGACAAAAAAACATGGCCGTTCGCTCCTTCCATTTCTCAATAGGTAGTTCATCACAAGACCATACTCCACAAGATTGTTTTCCAATCAAGCGGCTCAGGAGACCTTCTAGCTCTTGGGTATTCATGTTTTTGCTCAACGATCCTTAACATCTTAAGGGCCGGCCTGCGCCTTATACCCGGAGGTCTCTTTTTTGGTCTTCGAGACAACAGCATAAGACCCGAGCCTTCTTGATGCTCGGGATCTGATGAAGCCCGTCTGGTCAAAACATTGGCTACAACCTCGCTGATTTTAAATGTGGTTTGGCTACGCTGAGGCCTCTCTTCATAAACGGTAAAACTATCCTAAAGAGGTTATGAAATATACCTCCTATCCCTGAACCATACATGGTAGGGGATCCATGATAGCCGGGTAATCCATTACCCACTTGATCAACATAGTATGAGACATATCGGTTAGGGTCGAGCTGGTGGTTGTGTACCATAACCATTTTAATTTATTTGTATTATGTTTATAAAAAGAATATATAATACTAATAATATATTAGATATGTAGAGAGGTTTTGGAGGGTCTAAAGTGGAGTTTTACAATCGTTTTACCATAAGTAAATTCGATGTTTTCGTTCTGATCCGTTTTAAGCTCAACCAGAATGTTTTCAATATATTTCTTGTTTACAGATACATAGTGTGGCTTGTCATAGGTAACAGTGACTACATCACCATCCTTTCCCTCTTTATGAACTGTTCTCAGGAGGGGCACAAAACTGTCTCCTACCCTTTGATAGGATATGATGTCGGTATACACAAATATGTTGTAAAACTCTGCATGTATATCCGCAGGGAATGGGAATCATTTATCTTTCACATACGTCCATTTATTGGAACTCATCCCCAACATGTAGGCTAAATTACCGCTGGTCTTTATACCCCTATCTGCAGCCCCTGAGATTTGTACACGTCTATGAATAGGTTTGTAGATAAGGAATATTTCCATATTGTTCAGGGTTAGGAGTTCATTCAACTCTGAGACGATCCTTTCTACAGTTCTATAGAACCCTTTTTTAAGTTTTATAACTTTTGGGGGTTCCGATATCCTTTTGCTATAAAAAATATTATACCAACTATGGGGGTATGTAATCTCGCTGAGACATACTTCCCAGGCCTCTGATAACTCTACAGGCTTTGGAAAATTGGTTGTATAATTCGAACTTTGGTTATTCATATATATATATATATATATGTGCAGATGCATTACTGGGGAGAGTCAGGTAGAATCCATTGTGCTCCATGATGCACTCCTGTGTACACTCTAATGATGGTGTTTTTATCATACATGAGGGATTAAGTTAACCCTCACTGCCTCCACCTCATCCTCTAATACCCAACTGTTGAACTTTTGGGGCCAGTTTTTCCAAAGGACCAACACCCATGGTTTACCCTTTTCTCTCTTTTTATCCAGAATCTCCTCCACGTGAAAGACTTTGTCTTTACCCAGCTGTACCTTCTGTAGCTCCTTCTCATAAAGGATCCCTCTATAAACTCCCCATCATAATCTGTACCTTCTGTAGCTCCTTCTCCTAAAAGATCCCTCTATAAGCTCCCCGTCATAATCTTTACTTTCTGTAGCTCCTTCTCACAAAAAGATCCCTCTATAAGCTCCCCATCATAATCTTTTAACTTGTAGACAGGGGATATACTTGGCAGACACTCTGTAACTGTGAACAACTCATCGCTGTAACCTTGCTCATATTTTTTGTCGAAAACACCCCTCAACTTGGATGTACGTACCAAGTCCCCCACTATGTATTTAAAATCTATTTTATTCTTACGGCGAAGGGGGAACAAACCATACAGATTTTTAAAGATTTGAAAATAGTTTTCAGAAGACACCTTGTAGGGCTTCATCCGTATACTCTTATGGTAGCTGTAGTTGTAACCCTTTACTAAATCTTGAACTATATCCACATATCTCTGGCTGTTGTGAGCCGTAAAGTTCATCAACTGAAACTTTCAAATCCGAACCTGTAGCAAAATGTATGAAATTGTGCTTCTTCATGAGTTTCTGAAAAGTATTATTAAAAAATTATTTTTACCGCCGTCCATCTGCACTTTCTTGGGGGCTCCTCCGTCCTTCAAGATAGAGTCAAAGGCCCGGGTCACCTCTGCCCCGCTCTTATTTTTTAAGACCCTTACAAATTATATTTTAGAGAAAATATCTATAACCGTTAGCATGTATCGATTTCCATCATTTTTATCTGCAAGGGCCTGCATGTCACATAGATCCGCCTGAAACTGGGACAAGGGACGAGTAGAAAAAAAATGTATTTTGTGGAAATTGTGTGTAAGTGTAAGCATCCTGCTCTGATAACCACTCATTCACTTGAGCAGCGCCTAACCTGCTACCTGTTTCTTCAGCTATAGCTCTCTGGAACCTCTCCTTCCCCCATAAGACCCTGGGTTAGAGGGGGTATAGTTAAAGACCCTGGGTTAGAGGGGGTATTATTAAAGACCCTGGGTTAGAGGGGGTATAGTAGAGGGGGTATAGTAGAGGGGGTATAGGGGGAATAATACATGTTTTTCAACAAATGCGCCGCCATCCTTCTTGCCTCTCTGATGTACAATAACAATAATGAGCCCCTTTCGTATAACGAGAACATTTCATTTTCATTTAGCCTTTTATTTTTGCAAACATGAAGTATTACGTATCCATACACTTCAGGATACGTAGCAGGATATTAGTCCCCGTTTTCTCAATGACCCATGCATTCAACACCTTTTATACTTAGTTTACATTTACAGGCTTATATCGCTGAATTTTTAAGACACATACATCCGTTATATAAATATATAAACAACAAATATGATACATGTTACAATTAAACGGTGTTTCAAACAAATAAACTAAAATCTTAGACAAGGATGTTTCTAGTTTTTCAGAATCATCCACAAGACGGGATACCAGTTGTGTCCATTGTACAGTCTCGCCCATATGTCTTACATGACTCATGATTTGCTCCATATTTAGCACACGCTCTGCATTAACCCCCTGTATTGGGAGTTGTGTAGAACTCTGCATTAACCCTGTATTGGGGGTTGTGTAGAACTCTGCATTAACCCCTGTATTGTGGGTTGTGTAGAACTCTGCATTAACCCCTGTATTGGGGGTTGTGTAGAACTCTGCATTAACCCCTGTATTGGGGGTTGTGTAGAACTCTGCATTAACCCTGTATTGGGGGTTGTGTAGAACTCTGCATTAACCCTGTATTGGGGGTTGTGTAGAACTCTGCATTAACCCCTGTATTGTGGGTTGTGTAGAACTCTGCATTAACCCCTGTATTGGGGGTTGTATAGAACTCTGCATTAACCCTGTATTGGGGGTTGTATAGAACTCTGCATTAACCCTGTATTGGGGGTTGTGTAGAACTCTGCATTAACCCTGTATTGGGGGTTGTGTAGAACTCTGCATTAACCCCTGTATTGGGGGTTGTGTAGAACTCTGCATTAACCCCTGTATTGGGGGTTGTGTAGAACTCTGCATTAACCCTGTATTGGGGGTTGTATAGAACTCTGCATTAACCCTGTATTGGGGGTTGTGTAGAACTCTGCATTAACCCCTGTATTGGGGGTTGTGTAGAACTCTGCATTAACCCTGTATTGTGGGCTGTGTAGAACTCTGCATTAACCCTGTATTGGGGGTTGTGTAGAACTCTGCATTAAACCCTGTATTGTGGGTTGTGTAGAGCGATACATTGTTCACTTTATTTTCAATCATTTGCTGGATAACATTTGTAAATTCTCTCAAAAGATAAAATGTATTTATTCTCTCTAACATCGTATGCATATAGTTACCCATTGATTTACATCTAAATAAAAAATATATATTGTTTCTTGTTCTCTTGGGGTTTATTGAGCCAGAAAGTCACCACATCAGCCACCAAAGCTTCCTTGTATTTGTTGTCGTCCACCAGTGTGTGTCGGATTTCTTTGAGTTTCTCGTGGATGTAGATCACCTCCTTCAGTTCATGTAGGAAAGCCTCCGTTACACCGTAAACTCTGGGAATAGATGGCACAAGACCCATAGCCTCCATGGCTCTGACCATCGATGGCTTTTCACCAGCTCCTCAAAATGGTTGAAGAAGTAGTACTGGGGTGGGTTGTATAAACACGGATGTCGTCGCTGGCTGGGGTGATTGATCTCACAACCGATGCATTTATCTCTTATATACTCTCCAGTCACCACATCTAAAAGTGCGGCTACAGCGGCCTTGATGGTGTCCACAAAAATAGTACTGACCACCCCATTAAACACATCCTCAGGCTGTGTACATGTAGGGGGTGTCGGGGGCTTGCCTGGGGGGGCGTAGAAAGGAGGGCTATGAGGCATAGAGTCCTTAGGGTCTGGTACCCATGATGTATCGGAGTCCTGATATGCTATATTAATATCCATGGTATATGCTGAAATAAAGAACTGGAGGCTTTATGGTCACCCCTTTTATTGTTGAACCATTCCTATGGTATAGGGGCGTGGTTATCGTAACAGCCGCGTACTTCAGGGGCTGACCCTTCTGAGGATGAACCTTCTGAGGATGACCCTTCAGGGGCTGACCCTTCTGAGGATGAACCTTCTGAGGATGACCCTTCTGAGGATGAACCTTCTGAGGATGACCCTTCTGAGGATGAACCTTCTGAGGATGACCCTTCTGAGGATGAACCTTCTGAGGATGAACCTTCTGAGGATGACCCTTCAGGGGCTGACCCTTCTGAGGATGACCCTTCAGGGGCTGACCCTTCTGAGGATGAACCTTCTGAGGATGAACCTTCTGAGGATGAACCTTCTGAGGATGAACCTTCTGAGGATGACCCTTCTGAGGATGAACCTTCTGAGGATGACCCTTCAGGGGCTGACCCTTCTGAGGATGAACCTTCTGAGGATGACCCTTCAGGGGCTGACCCTTCTGAGGCTGACCCTTCTGAGGCTGACCCTTCAGGGGCTGACCCTTCTGAGGATGACCCTTCAGGGGCTGACCCTTCTGAGGATGACCCTTCAGGGGCTGACCCTTCTGAGGATGACCCTTCTGAGGATGAACCTTCTGAGGATGACCCTTCTGAGGATGACCCTTCTGAGGATGACCCTTCTGAGGATGAACCTTCTGAGGATGAACCTTCTGAGGATGACCCTTCTGAGGATGACCCTTCTGAGGATGAACCTTCTGAGGATGAACCTTCTGAGGATGAACCTTCTGAGGATGAACCTTCTTGGGGTTCCTTTGAATCATAATCCTTAGGATTCATATATATTATGCACTTCCTTAGCTGTTGGCTCTGTACAAAAAGAGAGTCCAATAACTCTATTCAATTCCATTATATCCCAAATTTTAAAAGGAATAAGCAAGCCCAACCTAAAATCCCCAGTCAGGTTACCATCACGTCTGTTACCGTTGCTGATATAGAACTCCACATGGAAGTCCATTCTTTCTTTGTATTTTCACCCTGTGAAATATTCTTCCTGAGGAGTCTGGGGGCACCTTCCCAACGGGTCTCGTACCCCGTGAACAAGCTATACCCCTTGGTGATAAGGCTCAGTTCGGGACACACCACCTTGCGAAACAACGTCCAGTCTTCAACCCCGTAGTCCACTCCTAAAGTCTGGTCGGTATATTCTTCTCCTTCGACTACGGAATAGAGTTTCACTCTACAGGCCGGGTAATCAAACGGAGAACCCCATTGCTGTCCATTAGACATCAACACTTGATCTTTCAACACAGTTGCTGGCGGTATTTGGGATCTACACATATTTAGAAAAGTATTTTTTGGCGCATCGTATATTAATGCTTTATACTCGTCCCTTTCTCGATGTTTTAACCGGGGTCCTGCTTCCGTTGCTACGGTTAACCGAGGTCCTGCTTCCGTTGTTACGGTCCTCACGGGTGTGTCACTGAGTACAAAATCCATGTTTCATTTCTTTAGCGTTCTGGGGTTTATCGAGGTCGATTGTAGTGCTTACTTATAGTGCGGCTGTCCAATACCCCCGGGCATTACTGTTGTCATATACAACAGCCCTAAGTTCACTACAACAGGGGATGCCATACTCTTTCAAATGTTCAAACACAGTCCCCAGTTCAACGAGGTCACTACATATCAATCATCATGACAGCTTTACTTCAAATGAACAGATGCACTATCTGGTTGAATAAACACTCACTCGATAGCGTGAGAACTTCCTGACAGAACGTACATATTTGGGCACTCCCTAGAGAGCGTGAGAACGGAAGGCAGGATGTCCTGCAGGATGTCCATATATGGGCATACACACGTGACCCATAAAATAGGGTCATAAATCACACGTTTGACGTGTGCCGTCTACTGTATTCTCTCTGTCACTCACTACGGTACAGTGGACAGTAGACCTGGTCTGGTTCTGCACATAGACGGTGATGGTGAATCATATCAAATTGTGGAGAAGCCAACTTGATGAGTTTCTCCTGACCCAGCCCAACAACCCTATCAGTGCCCTCTGACCTCTCCCCTCTCGTTCCAGTCTCTTCTGCAACACTGAGTGAGCTTCACTGACCTCTTTCAAGTTCTGTTTTGGTCTCTCCATTTCTCCATCCTTCTACTCTATAAGTCATTCTTCTCCTTCATCTGTCTATTCTTCTCCTCCATCTGTCTGCTGAGCTCCCTCTGCATCTTTGTCTGTGAGTTCATGATGTTCCTCTGTAACTCAGGTAGGACTATCTTCATCAGGTTTCTCTCTGCGTCAACTCTGGCCTCTCCTTCGCAGTCTCCATCATCTCCTCTATCTCCTGTCTGTGTCTCTCCTCCATCTCCCTCCTCTCATTCTCTGTCTTCTCTCTAAATCTCTCCATCTTTCTCTCCATCTCCTCCCTCCTATCAGACTCCCTCTTCAGCTCCCTCTCCAGCTCTATTTTCTTCTCCTCATCCCTCTCTTCTTTCACCTGTCTCTCCAGTTCACTGGTTCTTTCACTGAGTGTTCTGATATCTCCCTCATGTTCCTGGATCACTCCCTCTATCTTTATCAGAGAGTCCTGCAACTCCTTCTCAAGCCTCTCTCTCAAGTCTCGCTCCTCCCTCTCTGTTTCCTCTCTCCTCTCTCTCTCTGGATCTTTCCCTCCATCTCTCTTACCTGGGACTCTGCCTCCTGGTAGGTCTGACTGCTGTAGAATCTCTCTCTGTTTCCTGCCACCATCTCCTCTACCTGATCCAGCAGCTCTGATACCTGAGTGCCATGGGCCCTGTCCTTAATGTTGAGGACGTAATACCTGCTCCTACATTTCTCTCTGCTCAACATGGCTTCCGCCATGACGCTCAACAGTTTCCTGTATGTATCAAGAATGTTCCACCAACCAAAGGACATCCAGCCAACTTGACACAACTTGTGGGAAGCACTGGAGTCAACATCACCCAGCATCCCTGTGGAATGCTTTCAACACCTTGTAGAGACCATGTCCCAACGAATTGAGGCTGTTCTGAGGGAGGTGTTCCTAATGTTTTACTCAGTGTGTGTGAGAGAGAGGCAACACACCCAGACAGCACAGAGACCTCTGTCCAACGGATGTACAGTATATGTTACTCTTTCTATGAGCTTATAATATAAACTACAACACGAAAGGTACTGTTTACTTGACCTTTAATCATGTCAGCACATGTAACAGCAGTTTACAGCACTTTTTGTTCATTTTTCTCCCTTATCCCAGTTCCGTTAAACTATATATTTCTTTATTTCCCATGGGCTTCACCAGAGTGCCCCCTAGTGGCTGGAATACAACTGTATTTAGCCCCTTACATATACAGTACATGATCAGGAAGATGCACTTTAAACATTGTTTTCTAATTGGCTAATTGTCTCACAGATGTGTTTAGAATGCCGACATTCTACAGTTCTACATGGTTTCTATGTTGAACTGGAATCAACATTCTATTCTGTGGTCAAGGAGACGTCTTTCCAATGGACAAACTCTCCACACTACATTTTGATATGTCAGACAGAGGTGTTTGTATTTCCTGGGAAGGTCTTTATAGCAACAAAAGAGCTGTGGATTTAGTGTGTACTGGCAGTGGCAACGTCCCTGAATAATGTGGTTATAATGGAGGTGGTAGTAACAACCAATCCCACATTCCATGTGACAACCATCCTAATGCTAATTAATGCTCGTTACCTTGTGGTCCTCTACTCCTGTCTATCCAGGCTGTATCACATCCGGCTGTGATCGGGAGTCCCATAAGGCCGCGCACAATTGACCCAGCGTCGTTCAGGTTTGGCCGGGGTAGGTCGTCATTGTAAATAATCATTTGTTCTTAACTGACTTGCCTAGTTAAATAAAGGTTCAAAAAACGTTTTAGAATTCAATATGGTTAGAAGGAGCGTTTCAGAAATAGGTTTAGAATATAGATATCCCTTCTTTTCAACAAACTTAACTGTTCATGTACACTCCCATAATTCTAACTTTTATAAAGACTCACCTATGAAAAACAAGTTAATTCCCCTCACCATAGGCTAGGAGTAAATTGAATTAAATGAGCAAAGATTCTGTAATTAGTCTACTCCTGTCTATACAGGAGTTAATAAAATCATTCAAATTTCAACACCAGAGAACATGATTTAGGACAAATCCATTTGAATTGAATCACTTTTTAACTCCCCCCTTTAGATTTGAATGGAACAGTCCAAACATACTTTCCCATTGTAATGTAGAAGTGCTCAGAAAGGGACTTTTTGGAGCTGAACGCCAAAACATTAGAGAAAAGTGCTCAAAGTTGACCCCTTTTACCTGCCCCACCATACCATGACTCATTCATGTCATCCTCACTGGAAAATATAAATTGTTGAGATTGATATCAAGCGTACAAACAAGGTTGTCAAACTATTTGATAATTTCCCGATTTTTTTCAATAAAAAATAAATAAATAAATGATGTCTTGAATATAGGGTGGGTATCATGTTTTGTCTGATAATTGTACTAAAATGTAAATAATATTGACATTTCAACTTTCAAATAGAACCACAACGATGGTTGGGGGTTCAGAAATCAGAGAATGTTGACATGAAATGGGAATATATCAAATCAAAGTTTATTTGTCACGTGCGCCGAATACAACAGACCTTACAGTGAAATGCTTACTTACAGGCTCTAACCAACAGTGCAATTTCTAAGTTAAGAAATGGTATTTGGTGAACAATAGGTAAGTAAATAAATTAAAAACAACAGTAAAAAAGACAGTGAAAATAACAGTAGAGAGGCTATATACAGTAGTGAGGCTATATACAGTAGTGAGGCTATATACAGTAGAGAGGCTATATACAGTAGAGAGGCTATATACAGTAGTGAGGCTATATACAGTAGTGAGGCTATATACAGTAGAGAGGCTATATACAGTAGTGAGGCTATATACAGTAGAGAGGCTATAATCAGTAGTGAGGCTATATACAGTAGTGAGGCTATATAGAGTAGAGAGGCTATAATCAGTAGTGAGGCTATATACAGTAGAGAGGCTATAACAGTAGTGAGGCTATAACAGCAGAGAGGCTATAACAGTAGCGAGGCTATATACAGTAGAGAGGCTATATACAGTAGAGAGGCTATAACAGTAGCGAGGCTATATACAGTAGAGAGGCTATAAACAGTAGAGAGGCTATAACAGTTGCGAGGCTATATACAGTAGAGAGGCTATATACAGTCGTGAGGCTATATACAGTAGAGAGGCTATATACAGTAGAGAGGCTATATACAGTCGTGAGGCTATATACAGTAGTGCGGGGGGGCTGCCATAATTGACATCCACGTCTTCGGCGCCCGGGGAACAGTGGGTTAACTGCCTTGCTCAGGGGCAGAAGGACAAAATTTGACCTAGACAGGATCAGACAGTATTCTGACCTGTTTTCCCACCATGACACTCCTCACAGGACAGACTATCACGTTGTTCTAGACAGGATCAGACAGTATTCTGACCTGTTTTCCCACCATGACACTCATCACAGGACAGACTATCACGTTGTTCTAGACAGGATCAGACAGTATTCTGACCTGTTTTCCCACCAATGACACTCATCACAAGACAGACTATCACATTGTTCTAGACAGGATCAGCCAGTCTTCTGACCTGTTTTCCCACCATGACACTCATCACAGGACAGACTATCACGTTGTTCTAGACAGGATCAGACAGTATTCTGACCTGTTTTCCCACCATGACACTCATCACAGGACAGACTATCACGTTGTTCTAGACAGGATCAGACAGTATTCTGACCTGTTTTCCCACCATGACACTCATCACAGGACAGACTATCACGTTGTTCTAGACAGGATCAGACAGTATTCTGACCTGTTTTCCCACCATGACACTCCTCACAGGACAGACTATCACGTTGTTCTAGACAGGATCAGACAGTATTCTGACCTGTTTTCCCACCATGACACTCATCACAGGACAGACTATCACGTTGTTCTAGACAGGATCAGACAGTATTCTGACCTGTTTTCCCACCAATGACACTCATCACAAGACAGACTATCACGTTGGTCTTACATTGTCAGATAAATATCATGTGATTATCTCTAACTTCTCCAATCCCTCCATGAACAAGTCATCTCATCTCTAACCTCGTTGTCAGGCTAATTCAGTGAAATGGTGAACTAGGTTACATCTGCCCAAACATTCCTCAGATCTCCATCAGTTCTCCCTGTCTTCTTCTTCTCCCTTCTTCTACCTCTCCATGTATCCCAGCACTTCTTCAGGCTAGTTACAGTAACTCATTTGCACATCTCCCACAGTCTATCTATCAGTCCCTCTATGTCTCCATCCCTTTCCACAATCACTCTATCCTTCTCCTCTATAAGTCTATTCTTCTCCTTCATCTGTCTATTCTTCTCCTCCATCTGTCTGCTGAACTCCCTCTGCATCTTTGTCTGTGAGATCATGATGTTCCTCTGTAACTCAGGTAGGACTATCTTCATCAGGTTTCTCTCTGCATCAACTTTGGCCTCTCCTTCATAGTTCTCCATCATGTCCTCTATCTCCTGTCTGTGTCTCTCCTCCATCTCCCTCCTCTCATTCTCTCTCTCCTCTTTCAATCTCTCCATCTTTCTCTCCATCTCCACCTTCCTATCAGACTCCCTCTTCAGCTCCCTCTCCAGTTCTATTTTCTTCTCCTCATCCCTCTCTTCTTTCACCTGTCTCTCCAGTTCTGTTATTCGTTCTCTGAGAATTCTGATATCTCTCTTGAGCTTCTGGATCTCTCCATCTTTCTCCTTCAGAGAATCCTGCAGCTCCTTCTCCAGCCTCTCTCTCAAGTCTCTCTCCTCCCTCTGTTTCCTCTCTCCTCTCTCTCTCTGGATCTTTCCCTCCATCTCTCTAACCTGGTCCTCTGCCTCCTGGTAGGTCTGACTGCTGTAGAATCTCTCTCTGTTTCCTGCCACCATCTCCTCTACCTGATCCAGCAGCTCTGATACCTGAGTGCCATGGGCCCTGTCCTTAATGTTGAGGACGTGGTACCTGCTCCCACTTTTCTCTACAAGCTGCTGGAGGTCCTGACTTCCTGCTTGGAGAAACTCCTCAATGCTCTGCTCTTTCAGGACATCATCATGGGTGAATAGAATCACAGTGTGTTCCCAACAACCCTCCCCAAACATCTCCTCTATTCTCTCCAGCACCCCTCTCTCCTCCCCCTTAGAGGGCTCCACTGGTATGACCAGGAGGAAGGCGTGGGGTCCCGGGGCAGACAGACGGACACATATCCCCACATCCTGTCTCATCTCCTCCAGAGAGAGTCCAGGACAGAACCAGTCTGGAGTGTCCACCAGCACCAGCCGTCTCCCACACACGTCCCCCTCTCTCCTCTTACTCCTCTGGGTCACTGCAGAGGGGCTGGTCTGGGCCCCAAACTCCTCTCTGCCCAGGATGGTGTTTCCTGCTGCACTCCTCCCAGCCCCAGTCCTCCCCAGCAGCACTAGTCTCAGCTCAGACACACTGGGAGACACTGGGGAGTCTGGACTGCTGCTCTCTCCTCCCACTGCAACACAACACACAGCACTGATCAACACACTGACTCTCTGGAGGATGTACAACAGAGTCAAATATAATATAATCTACATCCATAACTCACTATCTGGAGGATGTACAACAGAGTCAAATATAATATAATCTACATCCATAACTCACTATCTGGAGGATGTACAACAGAGTCAAATATAATATAATCTACATCCATAACTCACTAAATGGAGGATTTAACTCCATGCTGTTTCTCCTCCTCAGTGGAAGTGTGGGGTCTGTATCTGTGGTCTCTCCTCCCACTGTAACACAACATAGAGAACTGGTCAACATACTGACTCAGAGACACATTTAAAACATAGTATAAACAAACTACAAATACATTACACATCAGAGTGAAATATAGATTATTGGAGAAAATAGAGAATATCAAGATTAATGACAGTTTGAGACAACATGTATAAATCACTAAGTGAAGGATGGTCCACTATAGACTAGAAACAGTAGGAGACAACAGGACAATATTGATAACTCACTAAGTGAAGGATGGTCCACTATAGACTAGAAACAGTAGGAGACAACAGGACAATATTGATAACTCACTAAGTGAAGGATGGTCCACTATAGACTAGAAACAGTAGGAGACAACAGGACAATATTGATAACTCACTAAGTGAAGGATGGTCCACTATAGACTAGAAACAGTAGGAGACAACAGGACAATAGTGATAAATCACTAAGTGAAGGATGGTCCACTATAGACTAGAAACAGTAGGAGACAACAGGACAATAGTGATAACTCACTAAGTGAAGGATGGTCCACTATAGACTAGAAACAGTAGGAGACAACAGGACAATAGTGATAACTCACTGTCTGGAGGATCATCCTTGCTCTGTCTCCTCCTGACTGGGAGTATGGAACCTGTATCTGACGTCTCTCCAGGTTCTAAAATAATAGAACAACCATTTAGAATGGGAACATTTACCTCAGTGACACATGAAGGCACATAGACCTACTGAAGGGGAGTTCTGGGTTTCTATTGAAATGTTAAGTATCACATATCTCACTCACCAGTCATCTGGGCTGAGATCTCTCTTCTCAGTCTCTCTACCTCAGTCTTCACATCACATATCTGTTGAGCTGAAATAACAAAGGAGGACTAGGATCTGAATTCTGTGTTAAAGACTTTAGACAGAAATATGATGCAGAGGGAAAGTATGAAGTGATGGACAACAATATTCACAACTCAGTGGAGAGTCGACAATAACCTGAGAATTGAGGAAAGTACAGAAGACTAAATGTATTAATGGTGTGAATAATCTTACCCAGTTCAGCATTTTCATTGTTGACATCCTCCAGCTGTTGTCTCTTTCCTTTAACTGCTTCTCTCTCTCCTCTAGTAGGTTATCTTTCTCTTCTACTTCCTGTCTCCTCTCTTTTAGTTCATTTTCTTTTCCCTCCAGTAGTTTGTCTCTCTCTTCCAGTTGTTTGTCTCTCTCTTCCAGTAGTTTGTCTTTCTCTTCCAGTAGTTTGTCTTTCTCTTCCAGTAGTCTGTCCTGCTCTCCCAGTCTATATTTTCTGTCCTCTAGTTGAAGTTCTCTTTCCTTTAGTTGGTTCTCTTTCTCTTCCAGTAGTTTGTCTCTCTCTTCCAGTAGTCTGTCCTTCTCTTCCAGTAGTCTGGGTTTCTCTCCCAGTCTGTGGTTGCTGTCCTCTAGTTGAAGGTCTTTTTCCTGCAGCAGGACTCTGAAGTTCTCTACTTGGCTGTTCTTGTCCTGCAGGTTCTTTCTCAGTGCCTCTAGTTGAATGTCTCTCTCGTCTAGTAGGTTATCTTTCTCTTCTAGTTCCTGCTTCCTCTCTTTTAGCTCATTTTCTTTTCCCTCCAGTAGTTTGTCTCTCTCTTCCAGCTGTTTATCTTTCTCTTCCAGTAGTTTGTCTCTCTCTCGCAGTAGTCTGTCCTTCTCTTCCAGTCTGTGGTTGCTGTCCTCTAGTTGAAGGTCTTTTTCCTGCAGTAGGACTCTGAAGTTCTCTACTTGGCTGTTCTTGTCCTGCAGGTTCTTTCTCAGTGCCTCTAGTTGAATGTCTCTATCCTTTAGTTGCTTGTCTTTCTCTTCCAGTTGGTTTTCTTTCTCTTCTAATAGTTTCTCCCTCTGTCCCATTATCTGGTTCTTCTCCTCCAGGAGTCTCTCTTTCTCTCTCACTTCCTGGGTCATATCATCCAGTTGTGTGTATTTATCCTCTAGTTGTTTCATCATCTGTCCTAATGTCTCTTTTAAGACATTATCATTTGATGGAGGTGGTACAATTATTAGTAATTATTTCCTCCAGTCAACAGTTATCTGAGCTGAACCAATCATCAACTGGTCTATTGACTATTTGATACATTACAAATGAATTAGTCTGAAAAACTGAATGACATCACTCATGTTCCCTGATTCAATCCTCTCTCCTCCAGACTCTCTCATACTTACCAAGCTCACCAGCTGATTTCTCCCTCTTCAGCTGGTCCCCATGGGTCTCATTTTGTAAATACCACAAACCTGATCCTATGGTGTAAAACAGAGAGGTGAGTTCTGTGTGGTAGACTAAATCACTATATACAGAACAAACAGACCAATCAGATTTCTCCTGTCACTCAAGGCTCCCTCATGTAGGGACTGTGGGCACCAATGAGATCTGGTTAACTTCATAAATAATGTTGTTTTGTTATTGTCCTATCTCTGATCAAATGATTATGTTCATTGTTAGTGATAACCAGCATTGGGCTCTATGGCAGATACAGGATATTGTGTCAGGAGGCAGGGTTCTATGGAATGTACATTCAGTAGAATCTGAAGAACATGTGACATCATAATCCAACCTAACTTGAGAACATTTGGGGAGGGTATTGATAAATGTAAAGAAACTGATTTAATTTGTAGCCTTGAAGAAGACACACTGCTGTTCACAAGGCCTGTAGTTTTTATAGTATCAGATTAACACTCTGGTCTGTTCTTTGTCTTGTGTTATTGGTTGTCAATAAATAAAACAGACAAATAAGTAATTACCCACCATTTTCTGATCATCCATTATCCAAGATGGAGGGTTATGAATATTGATCATGTAAAACAGAATGCATTAGTTATTATTGTTCATTGAATTTCTGTCTCATTACATAATTTAAAGAAATACCACACATCATATTGGAATGACTGTTCATCACATTCATTACTAATGTACATCTAGGGAAAGGGATGTAAGCAGCACTACTATGTGAGCAGTCTGAGAATGACTGAATGCTTCATAATAAGACATCAAGATAAATTCAAGCTGATTCTATTTTAATTTTGGTGTGTGAAATGTTGAGCTATATGGCAGATATATTGTGGGAGGTTTATGGTAATGATCCTGATCATCCATTATCCAAGATGGAGAGGAATGAATATTGATAATGGATAACAAAATGTATGAGTTATTACAGTTACATTCAATCTCACTAAAATGTTGACCTCTATGGTAGATATTTTGTGTGAGATCTATGATGTGAAAATTCTTGATAATTTAATGAACATCTATACATCTTAATCCAACCTACCTTGACAACATTTGGGGAGAGTTTTGATAAATGTAAAGAAACTGATTTAATTTGTAGCCTTGAGGAAGACAGACTGCTGTTCACAAGGCCTGTAGTTTTTATAGTATCAGATTAACACTCTGGTCTGTTCTTTGTCTTGTATTATTGGTTGTCAATAAACAAAACAGACAAATAAGTAATTACTCACTTCTTGCTGATCATCCATTATCCAAGAAGGAGAGTCATGAATAATGATCATGTAAAACAGAATACATTAGTTATTATTGTTCATTGAATTTCTGTCTCATTACATAATTTAATGAAATACCATACATCATATTGATATGACTGTCCATCACATTCCTTACTAATGTACATCTAGGGAAAGGGATGTAAGCAGCACTACTATGTGAGCAGTCTGAGAATGTCTTTTGACGCCCTGAATTTGTCTGAACCGTCTCAGTGATTCTCCTTCCAATAGGGCGCTTCCCCTTTAATTACATATTAAATAGCATCAGCTGCTCAAAAGTGGGGTTGTTATGGAGACGCAAATGAGGATGTGTTCAACCCTCAGTTCTGAATCGTCTTTACTCCGTTTGTTTTGTTGTATTTAAAAGTGTGCTTTGTAGCCTAGTCGCAAGTTTAACCAGGATCGGATCCACTCACTGCTTCCTTTAGACTAAACATCTCAGTTGTTCTCTGCTGGAGATCTGTTGGCGGATTGGAAGGTCTGACTGACCGATTGACTAACTGCTACAACTATTTTGCATACGGTATTTCATTAGTTTTAGAGTGATGTATACCGTGATGATTTAAGACTTATTGAGATGTTATTTATCTCATTGAGAAAAAGACATCAGTAATTACTCAACAAATGCTTATCATCCATTATCCAAGATGGAGAGTCATGAATAATGATCATGTAAAACAGAATGTAATAGTTATTATCATTACCTTCAAATCACCATCTGTCACATGATCCTCTCAAATCCCATAGTGATGTGATATACATCAGAGGGGTATGAGTGTTCATCACATTCATTACTAATGACAATCAAGGGACGTGACAGTAATGTTGGAATGGTTCTAATGCTTTAGGACCAGCTCAAAGCTCAGAGTGATGGTAATATGCATTGTAACTAGTTGATATTCAGAATGAATCTAGTCTATTCATCTGTAACTCCTACTATGAACTCCTACCTACATGAGAAAGTACAAGTGTTCTGTACAGGGAAAGAGACTGGTTGTTATTGTTGTTGTTTATGTGTTTAGAAACATTACTGGAGTTCTAGAACACTTACCTTCTCTGACCCATAAAAACACTCCAGCCTCCTCCTTCTGTTCTCCATGGATGACCTGACATATGTAGTCTCCTGTATCTGACTCCCTGAAGTCTCTCAACCTCAGAGACACGTTGCCTCTCTCCAGCTCCTGGGTGATCAGACTCACTCTGCCCTCATAGCCACTCCTCTCTGTCACCTGGCCATTCTGATACAGGTAAATACACTCTGTCTCTTTAAACCACCTGATCGTCATGGCAACAGCACTGGTGTCAGGTGAGAGGTGACAGGGGAGGGTGACCTCTTCACCAACATCAGCCCACCACTTGTCTTCTGAGGTGAGTTTAAACTGAGCTGTTCAGAAAGAGAGAACATTTCATGTTTAATGACATCATCTGTGTCAGGAACACAAATCCTCTCAGTACATGTATAAACACAGCTGAATTAAAAACTAAAATCGACATACAACAACCAGGACCATGTCAATTCTAAATACAACCCCCACAATCCCAGACAGACAGATTCATTTGAAGGAAAGTATATATGTCATAGAAGAATGTGATGCTACAATCTAGAATGATATTATCCCATTTGTTCCCACATCTTTCCCAGACATGCCACTATGCTAATCTTATGCCACTAGTAAGCCTAACATGTCATCCATTTTGATTATTTATTTATTTAAAAGTATGTTTTATTCTTGGTCACAATTGTGACAGAGTGCTCTGTTTATAATAACATAAACAGATATTTACCCCTATTCCTCAACCTCAATATCTATATACCTCAGTCCACTTACCCACACACCTAAACTCAATGACCCACACACCCCAGCCCTGTTACCCCCATGCCCTAACCCTAACACCCACATGCCAATACCCTCAAATCTATACAATCAAGTACAGATACAGGCATATCCTGGCCCTAAATGACCTGTGTGTTACTCAAGACCCCAGTTTATTTGCCAATACACCTCATCCCTGTTACTTTCATATCTCAGCCCTGTTACCCACTTTCCTTAGGCCTGTATTCCTCAAGTCACCAACAGTAACCTATATCCAGCTATTCACTGCACACCCCAACCCTGTTATCAGCATGTTTTAGTCCTGTGACCTCTGACCTGTATACACTAATCATTTCATAGATAAACTAATATTACACTGGTATAACACATGTGATCCAGCCCCAATCTCTTGTTTCTACCACAAACGTTGTTGCCAGAAAGGATTTGATTGGACAATAGACGTCCATCCAGCCCCATTACCTGTATGAACCTTGTGTATCCCTACACCCCATTATAAACCAGGGAAATCCATGGGCATACTCATATAAAACAGGTCTACCCCAGTGTCCAAGCCTCAACATTCATACTAACCAGGTCTACCCCAGTGTCCAAGCCTCAACATTCATACTAACCAGGTCTACCCCAGTGTCCAAGCCTCAACATTCATACTAACCAGGTCTACCCCAGTGTCCAAGCCTCAACATTCATACTAACAAGGTCTACCATTGTGCAAGAGACACTAAACAAACCTAATAACATTAAATATCACTTCAATTATTATACTAATTCACTTTATGGGTCTATACACGGCCAATTCCCCCTGAAATAACAACATATGATGTTTTACAGTAAAAATCTCTGATTTAAACATCAGTAAAGGTAATGGAGAATGGTAACATCATCTGTAACATCATTTAGAACAAGTAAATCCTGAACCGAACTCAACTTAAATCTACTGAAGAAAGAAAAGGGATCTGCTATGACTAAATATATAGAATAAATTAGAGGCACTGTATTTTCCTATTAGTCAGACATGTTTGGCAGGTAGCCTAGCGCTTAAGAGCATTGGGCCAGTAACCGAAACGTCGCTGGTTTGAATCCCTGAGGAAACTAGGAAAACATTTGTTGATATGCCCTTGAGCAAGGCACTTAATCCTAATTGCTCTGGATACATATTTTATTTATTTAACGAGGCAAGTCAGTTAAGAACAACTTCTAATTTAGAATGACAGCCAACCCCAGACGATGCTGGACCAATTGTGCTCTGCCCTACGGGACTCCCAATCATGGGCGGTTGTGATACAGCCTGGAATTGAACCAGAGTCTGTAGAGACACTTCTTGAGATGCAGTGCCTTAAACCGTTGCGCCACTCAGGAGCCCAACTTACTTGTTGATATGTACAACTTTAACTTCTCTAGATCCAGCAAAGTACAAAAGGTTTATTTTCTTCCGTATTGTGTCCGGCTGGATTAAATGGGTTCTATAATAAAGAGATGTTTGGAGGGAGAGGTCACTGTGGAGCAGTAGAGCTGTTTCTCACAGACACAAACTCAGCTACAACTCCTCATTTTACAAACACATTTCATCCAGACACACATTTACACATAAAGACAAATAAAACCACAAACACATTTCATTTTCAATAGTTGGTTCAGTTCTGTTCTCCCAAATACATGAAAGAAATGTTCATCATTAATTATAGCATGGTGACTTACTATCAACGTTGGACTCTGCCATTTTAACTGCAATAAAAAGAGAAAACATTCATATTTACATCATTACCATTCATCAAATTCTCTCTTTTGCTCAATCACACAGATACAAACATCACTTCCTCTTTCTCCAGTCCTCATTGTTTTAAAACAGGACTTTTGTGTCTAGTTTGGAAAGTGAAATATACTGACATCTCCTCTTACCTTTACTGGACTTCACATCCTCCACTTCACATTCAAAATAGTTGATTTAAATCCATAACCACTCAAATAGTAACTATATGTGCATATCTACACGTTTTTACAGAACAATCTACACCTCAGGCCTAAACTGAGACACAACTTTCACCTTCACCTTTACACAGGTACTTGGAGTAATCTCCTCCCCCCAGCCTCTCTGGTTATTAGAAAACCCAGTCACAAAGTCTAAATTGTCTATAGGCCTATCGTAAAATGTCATGAAAACAAAAATGTACATTTCTGATCTTAATTTAAGTTTAAGGTTAGGCATAAGGTTAGAAGTGTGGTTTAGGGTTAAATCTGATTTTAAGAATGTAGCTCAGTTGGTAGAGCATAGTGCTTGCAATGCCAGAGTTGTGGTTTCGATTACTAAAAAAGTATGAAAATGAATGACTCACTACAGAGCGTCTGGTAAAATGTAAAAATGGTCAGGGTTTGTGACTTTGTTAACTAGTGAGCAACATTAGAGGGTTTATGCTATCATACAGCATGGTGCTGTCTTCTATCATCATATTTTAGTTAATCATCTCTAAAGTTCTAAAAACTGTTTCAATTCAATTCAGAAGACCGATCCAGCCAGCAGATTGTAGTGATGTTCTTTAATTATAGTCATATTATCCTGAGCTGTAAAGATTTAACAGTGCATATCAATATTAGCTTCTCTTATCTCTTTGGACCCATTCACATGAGTAAATGAGTGAAATTGCTTCCATGACAAATAGTCTCAATGCTTTTCCATCCCCTCCTAACAAAATAAATGTAGCTGACTGGTGGTCATTTACTGTCTGAGAAGAGAGTATCATTGCCGCCTGCTGGTACATGTTGGAAACTGCAGTGAATTTACAAATCAGAAAGTCAGACATACCATATATGGGACTGGGAGTAAAGGCTGAGTTTGGGTTAGGGTGTGTAGGGGACAGGGCTGGGGGTAAAGACTGTGTTTGGGTTAGGTGTGCAGGGGACAGGGGACAGGGCTGGGGGTAAATACTGAGTTTGGGTTAGGGTGTGCAGGGGACAGGGCTGGGGGTAAAGACTGAGTTTGGGTTAGGGTGTGCAGGGGACAGGGGACAGGGCTGGGGGTAAATACTGAGTTTGGGTTAGGGTGTGCTGGGGACAGGGCTGGGGTAAAGGCTGAGTTTGGGTTAGGGTGTGCAGGGGACAGGGCTGGGGGTAAAGGCTGAGTTTGGGTTAGGGTGTGTAGGGGACAGGGCTGGGGGTAAGGGCTCAGTTTGGGTTAGGGTGTGCAGGGGACAGGGGACAGGGCTGGGGGTATAGACTGAGTTTGGGTTAGGCTGTGCAGGGGACAGGGCTGGGGGTAAGGGCTGAGTTTGGGTTAGGGTGTGCAGGGGACAGGGCTGGGGGTAAAGACTGAGTTTGGTTTAGGGTATGCAGGGGACAGGGGACAGGGCTGGGGGTATAGACTGAGTTTGGGTTAGGGTGTGCAGGGGACAGGGCTGGGGGTAAGGGCTGAGTTTGGGTTAGGGTGTGCAGGGGACAGGGCTGGGGGTAAAGACTGAGTTTGGGTTAGGGTGTGCAGGGGACAGGGCTGGGGGTAAAGGCTGAGTTTGGGTTAAAACCATTACAATCTGGGCACTTACAGACAGTATCCATGTCAGCACCTTAAGTTAATCAAGACTTTAATTTTCAAAAAAGACACCGGAAACCATATACTTTTTTTGGTCAATTATCTTTAAATTTAGTCTCAGTATGACAATTTTCAACAAGTTTCTACTGTGACATTCTGCACAATGCTGTGTCATGTGGTAGCCCCTGGCAACAGTGTTTACCCTGTTCATCCTCAAACCCAAACCAGTATGTTCTGACCCAGCTGTAGATGTGGAGTATAGCAGCAATTCACTAGAATAGGAGGCTTTTTCTGCAACTGAATTCAATTTATTTTGTCATGTTTTTTATTTTGAGTACAAAATATACAAGTGATGCTAGATCTTATGTTTTACAAGTAGATATTTAAAGTTGCATTTGATTTCAACGGTTTGTTTTTAAGTTAATTGTCTGAATTATTTTGGTTAGGTCAGGGTGTGACGAGGGTGGTTTGTTTAGTTTTTGTATGTCTAGGTGTTTATATGTCATGGGGTTTTTGTAAGTCTAGGTATATGTATGTCTATGGTGGCCTGGTATGGTTCCCAATCAGTGGCAGCTGTTTATCGTTGTCTCTGATTGGGGACCATATTTAGGTAGCCATTTAGGTAGTTTGTGGGTTCTTATTCTATGTTTAGTTGCCTGTCTGCACTAGCCATTTTAGCTTCACGGTTCGTTTATTTTGTTTGTTTGTTCAGTGTTCGTTCTTTCAATAAAGAAGAATGTACGCTTACCACGCTGCGCCTTGGTCTCCTCCTTACAACGACCGTGACAGTTCTCTATCTAGACAATATTACCATGTCGTCTGAGAAGGTTACTGGTGATTTGTCATGAACTATTTCTCATTGAGCCCCATTCAGTGAAACAGTTCATTCAGCCTCATTTACTGCCTTTTAAAAAACATAGCTGATATGGCTGACTTGCTTAAACAAATGTGGTTTCTACTGACAATGGAGATGTACAAACTATGGCATAATGGGACGACAAGCGGATAAGAGGCAATCCATAATTTCGATTAAGACGTTAATGAGCGAGCAAGGACGGACGAAGTCAATATATAAAATGGCACCGATAGAGAGGGCAGCAGTGCTTCTAGCCCCGAGGCAACTTTGCAGTGTTATTTCTTACATTGTTAGCCTAGACATTTTAGTGTGTTATTACATACAGCCGGGAAGAAGAAGGGCGGGGTGTATGTTTCATGATTAACTACACATGGTGTGATTGTGATATCATAATGGAACTCAAGTCCTTTTGTTCACCCGACTTAGAATAAATACCTCACAATGAAATGCCGACCGTATTACCTCCCAAGAGAATTATCTTCGGTTATAGTCACAGCCGTGTATATTCCCCGTTACACCTGTTCAGTGTGCATTTACAGGTGATTAGAATGCTTGTTATGGTCATTTTTACATGCCTTCATTACACCTGTCCAGTGTGCCTTTACAGGGGATATTAATGCTCTACTCAGACTCTGTCTAGAGTCTCGCTCCAGAGACTGGGTGGACCGGCCCCTGGGCACGGGGGCCAATCCAGCCAGCTCACTTCCCCAGGGATATGGGGGGAGGGGCCGGAGAGAGCTGAGGCTGACCCAGGGAGGGGGGCCCGACCCCCGGAGAGGGGTGCCTACTTCCGCCAACGGCCACCAGGGGGCACAGTACATCCAGCCAGCTCTCTGCACGGGCTGGGGCAACCCAGGGGGAGCCACTACATTCAGCCAGCTCCCTGCACTGGCTGGGGCAACCCAGGGGTCGCCACTACATTCAGCCAGCTCCCTGCCCCAAGGAGAAGAGGGGAGATGGCCCAATGAGGGCCACCAGGGGTCGCCACTTCATCCAGCCAGCTCCCTGTTCCAGCTATAGAGAGAAATAGTAATGATTTGTTGGACAGCCTATGGACATCCCAATGCTGCCCATTCTGTCTCATCAAAATTCCCCAAAATGCAAACAGGTATGACCTTTGACCCACCAAGGTGGACCCATGGAGATGTCATTAACATTTCAATTATTTTATACTTAATTTCATACCTTATACCTTATTTCATACCTTAAGTTAATAACATATCAATTGCCTGAAAATAAAAACTGAAATATTTAAACAAAAACAAAAGAATAACAATTTTAAACTAAAAGACTAAAAAAGCACGTTAAGGAAAAGTAAAGCTGAAAAGGTGTGTTTTAAGATCCCTTTTAAATATGTCCACAGTTTCAGACCTCCTCAGGTTCTCTGGCAGGCTATTCCAGAGGCTGGGGGCATAATAACTAAAGGCTGCCTCTCCATGCCTCTTGGTCCTAGACTTCAGGATAGTTAAAAGGCCAGTGCCAGAGGCCCTGAGGGACATACTGGGTACATAACTTAAAAGCATGTCTGACATGTATTGAGGTGCACTATGAAACGCCTTTTGGGTCTTTGCGTGTCAAAAAGATACACGTCAAATAACACTATGTAAACTATATGCAAATGTTGGCCGATCACAAATAAGGTGCATGTGAAAACAGCTATATGAAAAACATCTCATTCATCATCACCAACAAACGACTAAATCATGTCGAACCTTAAAAACATGAGACCTCTTTTTAAGTTTTACCAGCCAAGTGCAACCACCTTTACAACCAGCCCAGGAGGATCAGGTGGGTCAAAGGTCAGATTCATTCTGGTAGGTTAGGTAATACCTGGCAAAAGTCAACATTAAACGGTACAACTACCTAGTAACTTTAACACGTAACGCTCCCCTTTCTATTATTAGTCTATCTAGCTAGCTATGTTATCGTGTGTTATTTTACAGTATGTCCGTTCCAGTAAACTAGGCCTGTCTATTATTATCTATCTAGCTAGCTATGTTATCGTGTGTTATTTTACAGTATGTCCGTTCCAGTAAACTAGGCCTGTCTATTATTAGTCTTTCTAGCTAGCTATGTTATCGTGTGTTATTTTACAGTATGTCCGTTCCAGTAAACTAGGCCTTGTGGGGTTTTGTTAGGCTTAGCGTGCTAAAATAACTATAAACTAGATGGATTTTACATTAATTAAAGTTTAGGCTACTGACTCATGTAGGCCTGACAATTTGTCTTTGTTCTCAAGAGTAACAGGTTCTCACAGCCTAACCATGGGGCCACAGCCTGAAAGAATGTGTTGTGTACGCAACAATGTACAAGGGCATAAGATATGAACAGCAGTGTGAAGTGTGTGTGTGTTATAATTGTGCAACAAAGTGTGGCTACTGTGAGGTTCTGAATTATGCACTATAACCCAATTCTGAATTATGCACTATAACCCAATACTATAACACATGTGATTGAATATTAGCAACTGTTGGCCTGGGAGACTGGGTGTCTGTGTGTGTGTGTGCTGAAAGTAACAGTTAGCCCCAGATAAGTGTGCTGGGAAGCTGTGGTTAGCCTTGAGCGAGAACAGTGGCCATTGTATACAGGTGCGAATAGCTCAGACAATATTACAGAGCTGTCTGACCTCAGTCTTTGGGGTGAAGGAGCGTAATCTACACAGCAACAGCGTCGGGACATCACATGCGCTAAGGGGCCAGGACTGGCTTAAGGCGCCAACATCAACGATAGGCTGGGTAAGTCTAAACCATGCCCAGTCTCTACTCTGACAGGCCGGCTCGGAAGTGGGAACTATCTCTGTCATGAGTATAATATACTATCTTTGTCAGGAACAAATCAGTTCTCTGTCTTATCCTGCGTGATGAAACATTGAACCCGTATATACGGAAATTGCATTTGCCATTTATTACTTAGTTAATAAAAAGTACATAGCATACAATTAGTGACTCATTGTCATACTTGTCCTTATACCAGATTGAATTGACGCAACCCTAACAGCCTGTCTATTATTATCTATCTAGGTAGCTATGTTATCGTTTGTTATTTTACAGTTTGTCTGTTCCAGTAAACTAGGCCTTTCTGTTATTAATCTATCTAGCTAGCTATGTTATCGTGTGTTATTTTACAGTTTGTCCGTTCCAGTAAACTAGGCCTGTATATTATTAGTCTGTCTAGCTAGCTATGTTATCATTTGTTACTTTACAGTTTGTCCGTTCCAGTAAACTAGACCTGTCTATTATTAGTCTGTCTAACTAGCTATGTTATCGTTTGTTATTTTACAGTTTGTCCGTTCCAGTAAACTAGACCTGTCTATTATTAGTCTATCTAGCTAGCTATGTTATCATTTGTTACTTTACAGTTTGTCCGTTCCAGTAAATCAGGCCTTTCTATTGCTATTATGTTGTGTTATGATGTTGACTTTTCTTAAAATATCGCTGGAACATGAAGCGTCGTTGGACTGGACTGAACAAACTAACGTTAGCTAGCTAACGATAGCAGCAGCTACCGTGGGGTGTGAGAGTCTGGACGCCGTCGATTAGGCTGAGTGTCATTATTGTAACTTTTATAACGTTTACACATGTCAGATTTCAGTCGTTCAGGAGACGGAATAATGCTGGAATCTAAAGGCGTCAACCCGGGAGAAGCAGGCTGATAACTATGAGTGTTTGTCTGATCGCTGAGTCTAACATCCAGCAGCTGAACAGGAGAGGTACATTTTCCCCTTATCCCTGCAGTACATGAGGACACAGTGCGGTCCACAGTGCTTGTTTTGTAAGTAAGCTAGGTGTGAATCTATCTTGTGATTTAACATAGACTTATTGAAGGTTATTTTACTGATTTAAAGATCATGGACCGTTTCCCTGTTTTAGATTAGGATGTTTTTCATTAGATTGAAATAATGTTTCCATATCTCAGTAGAAAACAAAGATAACTAAGGCCAGGGTGTGACAAAAAGCATGTCTGACATGTATTGAGGTGCACTATGGAAGGCCGTTTGAGTCGTTGCGTGTCAAAAATATACACGTCAAATAACATTATTTGAACGTGTTAAATTATTATGTGTGACGTGGTGTCATACTCAGGTCCTGATTGGTCAAGAAGCTTATTGAAGTGTATCTTTTTGACACGCAAAGACCCAAACGGCGTTCCTTAGAACACGGCGTGTCGTTTCCAATGTGAACAAATGAGTCATAGTGGGCGGAACAAGGAAGGAGGTGGGCATGGCCAGGCACGAGCTAGTGAGATCCTATTGGCGCGTTCTAGCATTGTTTGAATAAGTAATTTATTTATTCATTCAATAGTATGCCTATAAAGACATTATCATTTGATGGAGGTGGTACAATTATTAGTAATTATTTCCTCCAGTCAACAGTTATCTGAGCTGAACCAATCATCAACTGGTCTATTGACTATTTGATACATTACAAATGAATTAGTCTGAAAAACTGAATGACATCACTCATGTTCCCTGATTCAATCCTCTCTCCTCCAGACTCTCTCAAACTTACCAAGCTCACCAGCTGATGCCTCCCTCTTCAGCTTGTCCTCCTGGGTCTCATGTTGTAAGTACTCTGATCCTGAGGCTATGGTGTAAAACAGAGAGGTGAGTTCTGTGTGGTGGACTACATCACTATATACAGAGCAAACAGGACCAATCAGATTTCTCCTGTCACGCAAGCCTCCCTCATGTAGGAACTGTGGGCACCAATGAGATCTGGTTAACTTCATAAATAATGTTGTTTTGTTATTGTCCTATCTCTGATCAAATGATTATGTTCATTGTTAGTGATAACCAGCATTGGGCTCTATGGCAGATACAGGATATTGTGTCAGGAGGCAGGGTTCTATGGAATATACATTCAGTAGAATCTGAAGAACATCTGACATCATAATCCAACCTACCTTGAGAACATTTGGGGAGAGTATTGATAAATGTAAAGAAACTGATTTAATTTGTAGCCTTGAAGAAGACACACTGCTGTTCACAAGGCCTATAGTTTTTATAGTATCAGATTAACACTGGTCTGTTCTTTGTCTTGTGTTATTGGTTGTCAATAAACAAAACAGACAAATAAGTAATTACTCACCCAGTCTTGCTCCTGATCATCCATTATCCAAGATGGAGAGTCATGAATAATGATCATGTAAAACAGAATACATTAGTTATTATTGTTCATTGAATTTCTGTCTCATTACACAATTTAATGAAATACCATACATCATATTGGAATGACTGTTCATCACATTCATTACTAATGTACATCTAGGGAAAGGGATGTAAGCAGCACTACTATGTGAGCAGTCTGAGAATGACTGAATGCTTCATAATAAGACATCAAGCTAAATTCAAGCTGATTCTATTTAAATGTTGGTGTGTGAAATGTTGAGCTATATGGCATATATATTGTGGGAGGTTTATGATGTGAAAATTCTGGATAATTTGAAGAACATCTATACATCTTAATCCAACTTACCTTGAGAACATTTGGGGAGAGAATTGATAAATGTAAAGAAACTGATTTAATTTGTAGCCTTGAAGAAGACACACTGCTGTTCACAAGGCCTGTAGTTTTTATAGTATCAGATTAACACTCTGGTCTGTTCTTTGTCTTGTGTTATTGATTGTCAATAAACAAAACAGACAAATAAGTAATTACTCACCCTCTTCTGATCATCCATTATCCAAGATGGAGAGTCATGAATAATGATCATGTAAAACAGAATACATTAGTTAATATTGTTCATTGAATTTCTGTCTCATGTCATAATTTAATGAAATACCATACATCATATTGGAATGACTGTTCATCACATTCATTACTAATGTACATCTAGGGAAAGGGATGTAAGCAGCACTACTATGTGAGCAGTCTGAGAATGACTGAATGCTTCATAATAAGACATCAAGATAAATTCAAGCTGATTCTATTTTCATTTTGGAGTGTAATGTTGACCTCTATGGCAGATACAGTTGAAGTCGGAAATTTTCATTCACCTTAGCCAAATACATTTAAACTCAGTTTTTCACAATCCCTGACATTTAATCCTGGTAAAAAATGCCCTGTTTTAGGTCAGTTATGATGTCAGTGTGTCAGAAGTTTACATACACACAATTAGTATTTGTGTGCATTGCCTTTAAATTGTTTAAGTTGGGTCAAACATTTCGGGTAGCCTTCCACAAGCTTCCCACAATAAGTTGGGTGAATTTTGGCCCATTCCTGCTGACAGAGCTGGTGTAACTGAGTCAGGTTTGTAGGCCTCCTTGCTCGCACACCCTTTCAGTTCTGCCCACACATATTCTGTAGGATTGAGGTCAGGGCTTTTTGATGGCCACTCCAATACCTTGACTTTGTTGTCCTTAAGCCATTTTGCCACAACTTTGGAAGTATGCTTGGGGTCATTGTCCATTTGGAAGACCCGTTTGCGACCAAGCTTTAACTTCCTGACTGATGTCTTGAGATGTTCAATATATCCACATAATTTACCTACCTCATGATGCCATCTATTTTGTGAGTGCACCAGTCCCTCCAGCAGCAAAGCACCCCCACAATATGATGCTGCCACCCCCAATGCTTCACGTTTGGGGTTGATGTTCTTCGGCTTGCAAGCCTCCCCCTTTTTCCTCCAAACATAACGATGGTCATCAAGGCTAAACAGTTCTATTTTTGTTTAATCAGACCAGAGGATATTTCTCCAAAAAGTACAATCTTTGTCCCCATGTGCAGTTGCAAACCGTAGTCTGTTTTTTTATGGCGGTTTTGGAGCACTGGCTTCTTCCTTGCTAAGTGGCCTTTCAGGTTATGTCGATATAGGACTCGTTTTACTGTGGATATAGATACTTTTGTACCTCTTTCCTCCAGCATCTTCACAAGGTCCTTTGCTGTTGCTCTGGGATTGATTTGCACTTTTCAGACCAAAGTACGTTCATCTCTAGGAGACAGAAAGCGTCTCCTTCCTGAGTGGTATGACGGCTGCGTGGTCCCATGGTGTTTATACTTGCGTACTATTGTTTGTACAGATGAACGTGGTACCTTCAGGAGTTTAGAAATTGCTCCCAAGGATGAACCAGACTTGTGGAGGTCTACAATTTTTTTTCTGAGGTCTTGGCTGATTTCTTTTCATTTTCCCATGATGTCAAGCAAAGAGGCACTGAGTTTGACAGTAGGCCTTGAAATCCATCCACAGGTACACCTCCAATTGACTCAAATTATATCCATTAGCCTATCAGAAGCTTCTAAAGCCATGACATCCGTTTCTTGAATTTTCCAAGCTATTTAAAGGCACAGTCAACTTAGTGTATGTTAACTTCTGACCCACTGGAAATGTGATACAATGAATTACAAGTGAAATAATCTGTCTTTAAACAATTGTTGGAAACATTACTTGAATCATGCACAAAGTAGATGTCCTAACCGACTTGCCAAAAATATAGTTTGTTAACAAGACATTTGTAGAGTGGTTGACAAACAAGTTTTAATGACTCCAACATAAGTGTATGTAAACTTCTGACTTCAACTGTATATTGTTGGAGGACTATGTGAAATGTTGACCTCTATGACAGATATATTGTGGGAGATCTATGATATGAAAATTCTGGATAATTTGAAGAATATCTATACATCTTAATCCAACTTACCTTGAGAACATTTGGGGAGAGTATTGATAAATGTAAAGAAACTGATTTAATTTGTAGCCTTGAAGAAGACACACTGCTGTTCACAAGGCCTGTAGTTTTTATAGTATCAGATTAACACTCTGGTCTGTTCTTTGTCTTGTGTTACTGGTTTTCAGTAAAGAAAAGAGACAAAAGAGTAATTACTCACCCCGTACTGATCATCCATTATCCAAGATGGAGAGTCATGAATAATGATCATGTAAAACAGAATAGATTAGTTATTATCATTACCTTCAAATCACCATCTGTCACATTATCCTCTCAAATCCCATAGTGATGTGATATACATCAGAGGGGTATGAGTGTTCATCACATTCATTACTAATGACAATCAAGGAACGTGACAGTAATGTTGGAATGGTTCTAATGCTTTAGGACCAGCTCAAAGCTCACAGTGATGGTAATATGCATTGTAACTAGTTGATATTCAGAATGAATCTAGTCTATTCATCTGTAACTCCTACTATGAACTCCTACCTACATGAGAAAGTACAAGTGTTCTGTACAGGGAAAGAGACTGGTTGTTATTGTTGTTGTTTAGGTGTTTAGAAACATTACTGGAGTTCTAGAACACTTACCTTCTCTCTCCCATAAACTCACTGCAGCCTCCATCTTCTGTTCTCCATGGATGACCTGACATATGTAGACTACTCTATCTGGCCTCCTGAAGTCTGTCAGCCTCAGAGACACGTTGCCTCTCTCCAGCTCCTGGGTGATCAGACTCAGTCTGCCCTCATAGCCACTCCTCTCTGTCACCTGGCCATTCTGATACAGGTAAATACACTCTGTCTCTTTAAACCACCTGATCGTCGATGCAACAGCACTGTTATCAGGTGAGAGGTGACAGGGAAGGGTGACCTCTTCACCAACATCAGAAAACACATAGTCTTCTGAGGTGAGTTTAAACTGATCTGTTCAGAAAGAGAGTACATTTCATGTTTAATGACATCATCTGTGTCAGGAACACAAATCCTCTCAGTACATTTATAAACACAGCTGAATTAAAAAATACAATAGACATACAACAAACAGGACCATGTCAATTCTAAAATACAACCCCCACAATCCCAGACAGACATATTCATTTGAAGGAAAGTATATATGTCATAGAAGAATGTGATGCTACAATCTAGAATGATATTATCCCATTTGTTCCCACATCTTTCCCAGACATGCCACTATGCTAATCTTATGCCACTAGTAAGCCTAACATGTCTTCCATTTTGATTATTTATTTATTTAAAAGTATGTTTTATTCTTGGTCACAGTTGTGACAGAGTGTTCTGCCTATAATAACATGAACAGATATTTATCCCTATTCCTCAACCTCAATATCTATATACCTCAGTCCACTTACCCACACACCTAAACTCAATGACCCACACACCCCAGCCCTGTTACCCCCATGTGTAACAGTATAACTTTAAACCGTCCCCTCGCCCCGACACGGGCGCGAACCAGGGACCCTCTGCACACATCGACAACAGTCACCCACGAAGCAGCGTTACCCATTGCTCCACAAAAGCCACGGCCCTTGCAAAGCAAGGGGCAACACTACTTAAGTCTCAGAGCAAGTGACGTAACTGATTGAAATGCTACTAGCGCGTACCCGCTAACTAGCTAGCCATTTCACATCCGTTACACTCACCCCCCTTTCAACCTCCTCCTTTTCCGCAGCAACCAGTGATCCGGGTCAACAGCATCAATGTAACAGTATAACTTTACGGCGTCCCCTCGCCCGGACACGGGCGCGAACCAGGGACCCTCTGCACACATCAACAACGGTTGCCCACGAAGCACGGTCGTTACCCATCGCTCCACAAAAGCCGCGGCCCTTGCAAAGCAAGGGGCAACACTACTTAAGTCTCAGAGCAAGTGACGTAACTGATTGAAATGCTACTAGCGCGTACCCGCTAACTAGCTAGCCATTTCACATCCGTTACACATGCCCTAACCCCAACACCCACATGACAATACCCTCAATATCTATATACCTCAGTCCACTTACCCACACACCTAAACTCAATGACCCACACACCCCAGCCCTGTTACCCCCATGCCTTAACCCTAACACCCACATAACAATACCCTCAAATGTATACTATCATGTACAGATACAGGAATATCTAAAATAAATTATAAAATTAGAGGCAGTGTATTTTCCCATTAGTCAGACATGTTTGGCAGGTAGCCTAACACTTAAGAGCATTGGGCCAGTAACCGAAACGTCGCTGGTTTGAATCCCTGAGGAAACTAGGAAAACATTTGTTGATATGCCCTTGAGCAAGGCACTTAATCCTAATTGCTCTGGATACATATTTTATTTATGAGGCAAGTCAGTTCAGAACAAATTCTTATTTACAATGACAGTCTAGGAACAGTGAGTTAACTGGCTTGTTCAGAACGACAGATTTTTACCTTGTCAGCTCGGAGATTCAATCTAGCAACCTTTCGGTTACTGGCCCAACGCTCTGACCACTAGTCTACCTGCCACTCCTCATGTTACAAACACATTTCATCCAGACACACATTTACACATAGAGACAAATAAAACCACAAACACATTTCATTTTCAATAGTTAGTTTAGTTCTGGTCTCCCAGATACATGAAAGAAAAGTTCATCATTAATTATAGCATGGTGACTTACTATGAACTCTGGACTCTGCCATTTTAACTGCAATAAAAAGAGAAAACATTCATATTTATATCATTACCATTCATCAAATTCTCTCTGTTGCTCAATCACACAGATACAAACATCACTTCCTCTTTCTCCAGTCCTCATTGTTTTAAAACAGGACTGTTGTGTCTAGTTTGGAAAGTGAAATATACTGACATCTCCTCTTACCTTTACTGGTCTTCACGTCCTCCACTTCACATTTAAAATAGTTTATTTAAATCCATAACCACTCTAATAGTCACTATATGTGCATTTCTACACGTTTTTACAGAACTATCTACACCTCAGGCCTAAACTGAGACACAACTTTCACCTTCACCTTTGCAGAGGCACTTGGAGTAAACTCCTCCCTTCAGTCTCTCTGGTTATTAGAAAACTCAGTCAAAAAGTCTAAATTGTCTATAGGCCTATCGTAAAATGTCATGAAAACAAAAATGTACATTTCTGATCTTAATTTAGGTTTAAGGTTAGACATAAGGTTAGCAGTGTGTAGAATAGGGTTCAAATCAGAAGACCGATCCAGCCAGCAGATGGTAGTGATGTTCTTTAATTATAGTCATATTATCCTGAGCTGTAAAGATTTAACAGTGCCTATCAATATTAGCTTCTCTTATCTCTTTGGACCCATTCACATGAGTAAATGAGTGAAATTGCTTCCATGACAAATAGTCTCATTGCTTTTCCATCCCCTCCTAACAAAATGAATGTAGCTGACTGGTGGTCATTTACTGTCTGAGAAGAGAGTATCATTGCCACCTGCTGGTCAATGTTGGGAACTGCGGTGAATTTACAAATCAGAAAGTCAGACGTGATTTAGGGGGCTGTTGTTGTGGGCAGTCCGGCTCTTTTTGGCTCCCAAACTGCTCTTTAATAAAAATATGTTTTGTATTTTTTCAAGTCAAACAGTTTGCAATAGTTTGACTATGATTGGTATGAAATCAATTCTAATTAAATTATTAAATGAAATCATTCTCTACCTTAACCACAATGTATTTAAAAATGCATTGGATTTTTATGATAAAGAATGCTATTAAACATGTGCATTTAAAGTATAACTTTTTAATGTATATAAACAAAGTGCATATAAATGTAACAATTCAAAACGAATACAATCTGAACAACATAATAATAGAATATTGCACCATATCAAAGAGAAATAAATAACAATGTGCAAAACTGCAGCATCCCATTAAAACATTAAACTGGTCCCTCTTTTCTCTCTCTCCTTTATTACCATGTTATAACCAGCATCCCACTTAAAACATTAAACTGGTCCCTCTTTTCTCTCTCTTCTTTATTACCATGTTATAACCAGCATCCCACTAAAACATTAAACTGGTCCCTCTTTTCTCTCTCTTCCTTATTGACATGTTATAACCAGCATCCCACTTAAAACATTAAACTGGTCCCTCTTTTCTCTCTCTTCTTTATTACCATGTTATAACCAGCATCCCACTTAACATTAAACTGGTCCCTCTTTTCTCTCTCTTCTTTATTACCATGTTATAACCAGCTTCCCACTAAAACATTAAACTGGTCCCTCTTTTCTCTCTCTTCTTTATTACCATGTTATAACCAGCATCCCACTTAAAACATTAAACTGGTCCCTCTTTTCTCTCTCTTCTTTATTACCATGTTATAACCAGCATCCCCCTTAAAACATTAAACTGGTCCCTCTTTTCTCTCTCTTCTTTATTACCATGTTATAACCAGCATCACACTTAAAACTTTAAACTGGTCCCTCTTTTCTCTCTCTTCTTTATTGCCATGTTATAACCAGCATCCCACTTAAAACATTAAACTGGTCCCTCTTTTCTCTCTCTTCTTTATTACCATGTTATAACCAGCATCCCACTTAAAACATTAAACTGGTCCCTCTTTTCTCTCTCTTCTTTATTACCATGTTATAACCAGCATCCCACTAAAACATTAAACTGGTCCCTCTTTTCTCTCTCTTCTTTATTGTCATGTTATAACCAGCATCCCACTAAAACATTAAACTGGTCCCTCTTTTCTCTCTCTTCTTTATTACCATGTTATAACCAGCATCCCACTTAAAACATTAAACTGGTCCCTCTTTTCTCTCTCTTCTTTATTACCATGTTATAACCAGCATCCCACTTAAAACATTAAACTGGTCCCTCTTTTCTCTCTCTTCTTTATTACCATGTTATAACCAGCATCCCCCTTAAAACATTAAACTGGTCCCTCTTTTCTCTCTCTTCTTTATTACCATGTTATAACCAGCATCACACTTAAAACTTTAAACTGGTCCCTCTTTTCTCTCTCTTCTTTATTGCCATGTTATAACCAGCATCCCACTTAAAACATTAAACTGGTCCCTCTTTTCTCTCTCTTCTTTATTACCATGTTATAACCAGCATCCCACTTAAAACATTAAACTGGTCCCTCTTTTCTCTCTCTTCTTTATTACCATGTTATAACCAGCATCCCACTAAAACATTAAACTGGTCCCTCTTTTCTCTCTCTTCTTTATTGTCATGTTATAACCAGCATCCCACTAAAACATTAAACTGGTCCCTCTTTTCTCTCTCTTCTTTATTACCATGTTATAACCAGCATCCCACTTAAAACATTAAACTGGTCCCTCTTTTCTCTCTCTTCTTTATTACCATGTTATAACCAGCATCCCCCTTAAAACATTAAACTGGTCCCTCTTTTCTCTCTCTTCTTTATTACCATGTTATAACCAGCATCACACTTAAAACTTTAAACTGGTCCCTCTTTTCTCTCTCTTCTTTATTGCCATGTTATAACCAGCATCCCACTTAAAACATTAAACTGGTCCCTCTTTTCTCTCTCTTTTTTATTACCATGTTATAACCAGCAGCACACAGTAATGCTGACTATATTTAACTTGTATTAGAGATTTGCATTCATAAATGCAAGCTGCCTCACTTTCGAGTGGCTGATGCGGTTTCTTCTCCCAGTAATTATTTGTTCTGTTTTCGAGAAGACCCTCTCAGAGGGAAGGGATGTGGCCACTATGCAGTGTCTCCCTGTCATGACTTTAGTAAGCGGTGGGTAGACAGAGACCTTGTTCTTCCACCAACTCAGAGGATCTGCAGATCGTTGGAGGAGGGGATCCTCCAAATAGGATCGGACCTCCATTATGGCATCTGCTGAGGGATTCCTTCGTGCTGCATCCCCAGATGCTCTCTCGTCAAACAGCATCCAAACAGCAGACGTTGGCTCGTTCTAGTATCTATCTGCATGTTTCCGTTAGGAAAAGCCTACGTTGTGAAGTGCGCATGTGTATTAACTCAATTCTCCTGTGCACTCCTTCTAATCAGCGCGTTTTTGAAAAACCTTTGCAAAGGGTAAAGTCTACAAAACTTTGTCCACTCTGTTCATAACATATTCTAGTTTTGGGAACAAAAAAACGGTATTGCGATAAATAGTTTAATCGATGAGAAAATGTGCCACTTCAACAGTAACATCTGTAACGGCACAATAACCTTCAACCTGGCATTTCTGCTTTCCACAAACCCGAGTCGGATTGATAACCTTACCAATAAAAGCTATGAAGTCAACTTTATTCATTATCAAAGTGTCCTTTGACGCAGCACATTCATGAGCACCAGATTGCTGAACAGGCGTCGAAACAATGACAAGGCCGTTGTGTCTAGTTTGGAAAGTGAAATATACTGACATCTTCTCTTACCTTTACTGGGCTTCACGTCCTCCACTTCACATTCAAAATAGTTGATTTAAATCCATAACCATTATAATAGTCACAATATGTGCTTATCTACACGTTTTTACAGAACAATCTACACCTCAGGTCTATACTGAGACACAACTTTCACTTTCACCTTTACACAGGCACTTGGAGTAAACTCCTCCCCCCAGCCTCTCTGGTTATTAGAAAACCCAGTCATAACGTCTAAATTGTCTACAGGCCTATCGTAAAATGTCATGAAAACAAAAATATATATTTCTGATCTTAATTTAGGTTTAAGGTTAGACATAAGGTTAGCAGTGTGTAGAATAGGGTTCAAATCAGAAGACCGATCCAGCCAGCAGATGGTAGTGATGTTCTTTAATTATAGTCATATTATCCTGAGCTGTAAAGATTTAACAGTGCCTATCAATATTAGCTTCTCTTATCTCTTTGGACCCATTCACATGAGTAAATGAGTGAAATTGCTTCCATGACAAATAGTCTCATTGCTTTTCCATCCCCTCCTAACAAAATAAATGTAGCTGACTGGTGGTCATTTACTGTCTGAGAAGAGAGTATCATTGCCACCTGCTGGTCAATGTTGGGAACTGCGGTGAATTTACAAATCAGAAAGTCAGACGTGATTTAGGGGGCTGTTGTTGTGGGCAGTCCGGCTCTTTTTGGCTCCCAAACTGCTCTTTAATAAAAATATGTTTTGTATTTTTTCAAGTCAAACAGTTTGCAATAGTTTGACTATGATTGGTATGAAATCAATTCTAATTAAATTATTAAATGAAATCATTCTCTACCTTAACCACAATGTATTTAAAAATGCATTGGATTTTTATGATAAAGAATGCTATTAAACATGTGCATTTAAAGTATAACTTTTTAATGTATATAAACAACGTGCATATAAATGTAACAATTCAAAACGAATACAATCTGAACAACATAATAATAGAATATTGCACCATATCAAAGAGAAATAAATAACAATGTGCAAAACTGCAGCATCCCACTAAAACATTAAACTGGTCCCTCTTTTCTCTCTCTTCTTTATTACCATGTTATAACCAGCATCACACTAAAACATTAAACTGGTCCCTCTTTTCTCTCTCTTCTTTATTACCATGTTATAACCAGCATCCCACTAAAACATTAAACTGGTCCCTCTTTTCTCTCTCTCCTTTATTACCATGTTATAACCAGCATCCCACTTAAAACATTAAACTGGTCCCTCTTTTCTCTCTCTTCTTTATTACCATGTTATAACCAGCATCCCACTAAAACATTAAACTGGTCCCTCTTTTCTCTCTCTCCTTTATTACCATGTTATAACCAGCATCCCACTAAAACATTAAACTGGTCCCTCTTTTCTCTCTCTTCTTTATTACCATGTTATAACCAGCATCCCACTAAAACATTAAACTGGTCCCTCTTTTCTCTCTCTTCCTTATTGACATGTTATAACCAGCATCCCACTTAAAACATTAAACTGGTCCCTCTTTTCTCTCTCTTCTTTATTACCATGTTATAACCAGCATCCCACTTAAAACATTAAACTGGTCCCTCTTTTCTCTCTCTTCTTTATTACCATGTTATAACCAGCATCCCACTAAAACATTAAACTGGTCCCTCTTTTCTCTCTCTTTTTTATTACCATGTTATAACCAGCAGCACACAGTAATGCTGACTATATTTAACTTTTATGAGAGATTTGCATTCATAAATGCAAGCTGCCTCACTTTCGAGTGGCTGATGCGGTTTCTTCTCCCAGTAATTATTTGTTCTGTTTTCGAGAAGACCCTCTCAGAGGGAAGGGATGTGGCCACTATGCAGTGTCTCCCTGTCATGACTTTAGTAAGCCGTGGGTAGACAGAGACCTTGTTCTTCCACCAACTCAGAGGATCTGCAGATCGTTGGAGGAGGGGCTCCTCCAAATAGAATCGGACCTCCATTATGGCGTCTGCTGAGGGATTCCTTCGTGCTGCATCCCCAGATGCTCTCTCGTCAAACAGCATCCAAACAGCAGACGTTGGCGCGTTCTAGCATCTATCTGCATGTTTCCGTTAGGGAAAGCCTACGTTGTGAAGTGCGCATGTGTATTAACTCAATTCTCCTGTGCACTCCTTCTAATCAGCGCGTTTTTGAAAAACCTTTGCAAAGGGTAAAGTCTACAAAACTTTGTCCACTCTGTTCATAACATATTCTAGTTTTGGGAACAAAAAAACGGTATTGCGATAAATAGTTTAATCGATGAGAAAATGTGCCACTTCAACAGTAACATCTGTAACGGCACAATAACCTTCAACCTGGCATTTCTGCTTTCCACAAACCCGAGTCGGATTGATAACCTTACCAATAAAAGCTATGAAGTCAACTTTATTCATTATCAAAGTGTCCTTTGACGCAGCACATTCATGAGCACCAGATTGCTGAACAGGCGTCGAAACAATGACAAGGCCGTTGTGTCTAGTTTGGAAAGTGAAATATACTGACATCTTCTCTTACCTTTACTGGGCTTCACGTCCTCCACTTCACATTCAAAATAGTTGATTTAAATCCACAACCATTATAATAGTCACAATATGTGCTTATCTACACGTTTTTACAGAACAATCTACACCTCAGGTCTATACTGAGACACAACTTTCACTTTCACCTTTACACAGGCACTTGGAGTAAACTCCTCCCCCCAGCCTCTCTGGTTATTAGAAAACCCAGTCATAACGTCTAAATTGTCTACAGGCCTATCGTAAAATGTCATGAAAACAAAAATATATATTTCTGATCTTAATTTAGGTTTAAGGTTAGACATAAGGTTAGCAGTGTGTAGAATAGGGTTCAAATCAGAAGACCGATCCAGCCAGCAGATGGTAGTGATGTTCTTTAATTATAGTCATATTATCCTGAGCTGTAAAGATTTAACAGTGCCTATCAATATTAGCTTCTCTTATCTCTTTGGACCCATTCACATGAGTAAATGAGTGAAATTGCTTCCATGACAAATAGTCTCAATGCTTTTCCATCTCCTCCTAACAAAATAAATGTAGCTGACTGGTGGTCATTGACTGTCTGAGAAGAGAGTATCATTGCCACCTGCTGGTCAATGTTGGGAACTGTGGTGAATTTACAAATCAGAAAGTCAGACATATGACTTAGGGGGCTGTTGTTGTGGGCAGTCCGGCTCTTTTTGGCTCCCAAACTGCTCTTTAATAAAAATATGTTTTGTATTTTTTCAAGTCAAACAGTTTGCAATAGTTTGACTATGATTGGTGTGAAAACAATTCTAATTAAATTATTAAATGAAATCATTCTCTACCTTAACCACAATGTATTTAAAAATGCATTGGATTTTTATGATAAAGAATGCTATTAAACATGTGCATTTAAAGTATAACTTTTTAATGTATATAAACAAAGTGCATATAAATGTAACAATTCAAAACGAATACAATCTGAACAACATAACAATAGAATATTGCACCATATCAAAGAGAAATAAATAACAATGTGCAAAACTGCAGCATCCCATTAAAACATTAAACTGGTCCCTCTTTTCTCTCTCTTCTTTATTACCATGTTATAACCAGCATCCCACTAAAACATTAAACTGGTCCCTCTTTTCTCTCTCTTCTTTATTACCATGTTAAAACCAGCATCCCACTAAAACATTAAACTGGTCCCTCTTTTCTCTCTCTTCTTTATTACCATGTTATAACCAGCATCCCACTAAAACATTAAACTGGTCCCTCTTTTCTCTCTCTTCTTTATTACCATGTTATAACCAGCATCCCACTAAAACATTAAACTGGTCCCTCTTTTCTCTCTCTTCTTTATTACCATGTTATAACCAGCATCCCACTTAAACATTAAACTGGTCCTACTTTTCTCTCTCTTCTTTATTGCCATGTTATAACCAGCATCCCACTTTTAACATTAAACTGGTCCCTCTTTTCTCTCTCTTCTTTATTGCCATGTTATAACCAGCATCCCACTAAAACATTAAACTGGTCCCTCTTTTCTCTCTCTTCTTTATTACCATGTTATAACCAGCATCCCACTAAAACATTAAACTGGTCCCTCTTTTCTCTCTCTTCTTTATTACCATGTTATAACCAGCATCCCACTAAAACATTAAACTGGTCCCTCTTTTCTCTCTCTTCTTTATTGCCATGTTATAACCAGCATCCCACTAAAAACATTAAACTGGTCCCTCTTTTCTCTCTCTTCTTTATTGCCATGTTATAACCAGCATCCCACTTAAAACATTAAACTGGTCCCTCTTTTCTCTCTCTTCTTTATTGCCATGTTATAACCAGCATCCCACTTAAAACATTAAACTAGTCCCTCTTTTCTCTCTCTTCTTTATTGCCATGTTATAACCAGCATCCCACTTAAAACATTAAACTGGTCCCTCTTTTCTCTCTCTTCTTTATTGCCATGTTATAACCAGCATCCCACTTAAACATTAAACTGGTCCCTCTTTTCTCTCTCTTCCTTATTGCCATGTTATAACCAGTATCCCACTTAAAACATTAAACTGGTCCCTCTTTTCTCTCTCTTCTTTACTACAATGTTATAACCAGCAGCACACAGTAATGCTGACCATATTTTGCTTTTATGAGAGATTTGCATTCAGAAATGCAAGCTACCTCACTTTCGAGGGGCTGATGCGGTTTCTTCTCTCAGTAATTATTTGTCCTGTTTTCGAGAAGACCTTCTCGGAGGGAACAGATGTGGCCACTATGCAGAGTCTCCCTGTCATGACTTTAGTAAGCCGTGGTTAGACAGAGACCTTGTTCTTCCACCAGCTCAGAGGATCTGCAGATCGTTGGAGGGGCTCCTCCAAATAGGATCAGACCTCCATTATGGCATCTGCTGAGGGATTCCTTCGTGCTGCATCCCCAGTTGCTCTCTAGTCAAACAGCATCCAAACAGCAGACGTTGGCGCGTTCTAGCATCTATCGGCATGTTTCCGTTAGGAAAAGCCTACGTTGTGAAGTGCGCATGTGTATTAACTCAATTCTCCTTTGCACTCCTTCTAATCAGCGTGATTTTGAAAAAACCTTTGCAAAGGGTAAAGTCTACAAAACTTTGTCCACTCTGTTCATAACATATTCTAGTTTTGGGAACAAAAAAAAGGTATTGCGTTAAATGAAACTTCTTATGGCTGCAGGGGCAGTATTGAGTAGCTTGGATGAAAGGTGCCCATTTCAAACGGCCTGCTCCTTAGTCATAGTTCCTAATATTTGCATAGTATTATTAATATTGGATAGAAAACACTCCAAAGTTTCTAAAACTGTTTGAATTATTTCTCTGAGATTAACAGAACTCATATTGGCAGGCAAAATCCTGAGTTGAAATCAAACCGGAAGTCAGAAATCTGAGATTGTCTGTATTCAACAGAGTCCCAAAAGAATTCCAAAGGACGTATGGCAGGGGTTGCACTGCCTAGGGGTTCCACTAGATGTCAGCAATAAATAGAAATTCCAGTGAGACTTCTATGGTGTTCTGGGAGAGAATGAGAGCAGAATCAGTCAGGTGTCCATCAAGCACCCATTTCCTGATCATGCATTTTCTTCATGCAAGTCACTTGCGTTCCATGGCTCACGCAGACACGAAGGAATACTCCGGTTGGAACTTTATTGAAGCTATATGTTAAAAACATCCTAATGATTGATTCAGTACTTAGTTTGAAATGTTTCTTCGACTGGTAATATCACATTTTGAAGTTTTTGTCCGATATGAAGCTGACCAGAATTAGCATTTGGATATGTTTACCAAACGCGCTAACAATTGGACATAAATAACAGATTTTTTCGAACAAAACAAACATTTATTGTGGACCTGGAGTTTCTGCTAAGCCTTCTGATCGAAACCAACAAAGGTAATGAAATATTTATAATATATTTTGTTGTTTATAGTGACGCTATCTGTGCAGCTGTGACATGCTAATTTGAGCGCCGTCTCAGATTATAGCGTGCAGTTATTTTTCCTTAAAGTTTTTTAAAAATCTGACATTGCGGTTGCATTAAGGAGAGGTATATCTATAACTCAATGTGTATAACTTGTATTATCATCTATATTTATGATGAGTATTCATGTTGACACGACGGGCTATGCAAAGTGACTTGATGTTTTTGCATTTAGTGATTCTTGTAGCCTCAATGTAAACTCAGATTTTTTTATATAAATATGAATTGAATCAAACAAAACACGCATGTTTTGTGTAACATGAAGTCCTATGAGTGTCATCTGATGAAAATAATCGAAGGTTAGTGAATCATTTTATCTCTATTCTGGTTTTTGTGATGCTATCATTAGCTGGGGAAAATGCTATGATTATTTTTAGTTTTGTGGTGACCTAATGTAACAGTATAACTTTTAAACCATCCCCTCGCCCCGACACGGGCGCGAACCAGGGACCCTCTGCACACATCGACAACGGTCACCCACGAAGCAGCGTTACCCATCGCTCCACAAAAGCCGCGGCCCTTGCAGAGCAAGGGGCAACCCTACTTAATGTCTCAGAGCAAGTGACGTAACTGATTGAAATGCTACTAGCGCGTACCCGCTAACTAGCTAGCCATTTCACATCCGTTACACTAACATAATCGTTTGTAGTGCTTTCGCTGAAAAGCCTATTTGAAATCGGACACTTTGGTGGGATTAACAACATGATTACCTTTAAAATTATAGAAGACACATGTATGTTTGAGGAATTTTAATTATAAGATTTATGGTTTTTGAATTTGGCGCCCTGCACTTGGACTGGCTGTTGTCATATTGATCCCGACTTAGGGCTTGCAGCCATAAAAATAAAGCTGCCGGTTGAGGACATTTCTAAGTGACCCCAAACTTTTAAACGGTAGTGTATATACAAATATACAAGGTCCCATATAGGACAAGAGTCCATTGATCTCAGTCTCAGAGTTCAAGTGTTCAACATCCAAAAATGTCAAGAGTTTGTCATCCAAGAATCAGAGGTGCACTTGACTCAAAGATGGATCACTGTGTGTGTGTGTGTGTGTGTGTGTGTGTGCGAGTGCGTGCGTGCGTGCGTGCGTCTCACTCAGCTGCCTCCAGGAGCAGACATAGTTTATTGATAGGTCCCTGTAAGATGTTGATCTTGGTCTTTAACCATGACGCTCCGGACAAGACCTTTGACCCCTGGAAAAGCCTCCACCACATGCCCCATTAGCCAAGAGTTCCTTGGGGCGGTGTCATCGACGATGACCACACGGTCACCAGTACTGAGGTTTCTCTTAGTTTTTGTTCCACTTCTTCCTCTCCTGCATGTGGAATATACTCCTGTATCCATCTCTTCCAGATGAGGTCAGTGATATATTGTACTTGCTTCCATCTCCTTCATGAGTATAGATCTCCTCTCTGGAATAGTCCTGGTGGCAGGACTGGCTTTGTTTTCAGATGAAGCAGATGGTTAGCAGTCAGGGATTCTAGATCATTATGGTCATTTGTTACAGTTACAGTGATTGGTCTGTTGTTCATGATCACCTCGACTTCTGCAAAGCCTCATCATCCAGTACTTGCTCTTTAGGGACTGAATAGAGGATATTTTTCCACCAGTCGGATCAACCTCTCCCACACCATACCCCCCCATGAATGATCATGTCACTCCTTCCTTCAGTAATTCATTTTGAATCTTGTGTTCCAGCTCTTTCAGAGCTTCTTCTAGCGCTCTGTGTGTTCCAACAAAGTTGGTGCCATTGTCTGTTCTGACACTTGTTACTGGGCCCCTTCAACAGATGAACCTGCGCAGGGCATTGAGGCAGGAATCAGTATCTAGATAACTAGCAAATTCTAGATGGACAGCTCAACTCACAAGGCAAGTAAAGATCACACCATACCGCTTCACATGAACGTGGCCTCGCTTCACCTCTATGGGGCCGAAGTAATCTATGCCCACATGGGTGAAAGGCAGCAAATCAGGTGACACCCGATCTTGTGGAAGGTCGACCATCTTCTGTTCTCTAGCTTGCATCGCCTGCAGAAGACACAGCTCTTAAGGATCTTCCTTGCTAAGAGGTTGGCACAGGGTATCCAATATCACTGGTGAAGTCTGGAAAGCATGTGACCTCTCCCAGAGGAGCCAACCTGCTCATGGATGTGGAGTAAGATCAGTCTGGAGATGTGGGAGTCTTTGGGCAGGATCATAAGATTATTTAGTTCTGTAAACATAGCAGCTTTGCTTAACCTTCCTCCCACACTCACGCTTTTCCAAACGTCAGTTTGAACTTGCCAATTTGTTCCTTCAGTGAGTTTGTTTATCTCTGATCTGATCCGGGATCAGTTTGTGAGAACTGGCTTTTCTGGCTTAAAACATGTTTGGGATAGGGGGCAGCATTTTCACTTTGGATGAATCGCGTGCCCATAGTGAACTGCCTCCTACTCTGTCCCAGATGCTAATAACACTCTGAAGTTTCTAAAACTGTTTGAATTATGTCTGTGAGTATAACAGAACTCATATGGCAGGCAAACTTCCAAACAGGAAGTGAGAATTCTGAGAAGGGTCGATGTTAAAGTAATCGCCTATTCAATTCCCTGTAATATATGGATCTGTTTCCACTTTCTACGCCTTCCACTAGATGTCAACAGTATGTAGAACGTGGAATGAAGCCTCTAGTGTGATGTGGGGCCGGATGGCAGCTATTTGAGTCAGTGGTCTGGCAGAATGCTAGTTCCTGGTCACGCGCGCTAGTCATGAAATGGCCATATGTTCCATTATGTATACAGACATGAAGAAATGCTCCGGTTGGAACGTTATTGGATATATATGATGACAACATCCTGAAGATTGATTCTCTACTTAATTTGACCAGTTTAATCGACTGGAATATAGCTTTTTGAAGTTTTCGTCCGAGTTCGCCTGGACCGGCGCCAGAGTTTGGACATGTGAACTAAAAGTGCTAGCAAAAGTAGCTAATTGGTCAAAACCAAATGGACATTATCGAACAAAACAACGATTTATTGTGGAACTAGGATTCCTGGCACTGCATTCTGATGAAAGATCATCAAAGGTAAGGGGATATTTATGATGTCATTTCATATTTCTGTTGACTCCAACATGGCGGAGAAATGTTGTGTATTTCTGAGCGACGTCTCAGATTATTACACGTTTTTGTTAAATCTGACACAGCGGTTACATTAAGAACCAGTGTATCTTAAATTATATGTAAAACATGTATCTTTCATCAAAGTTTATGATGAGTATTTCTGTTATTTGACTTGGCTCTCTATAATTACACCGGATATTTTGGAGGCATTTCTGAACATGGTGCCAATGTAAACCGAGATTTGTGGATATAAATATGCACATTATTGAACAAAACAAATGTATTGTGTAACATGATGTCCTATGAGTGTCATCTGTTGAAGATTATCAAAGTTTAGTGATTAATTTTATCTCTATTTCTGCTTTTGTGTGACTATCTTTGGCTGGGAAAAATGGCTGTATGTTTTTTGGATTTGGTGGTGATCTAACATAAATATATGTTGTGTTTTCGCTGTAAAACATTTTAAAAATCGGACACGATGGGGAGATTAACAAGATGTTTATATTTCATTTGCTGTATTGGACTTGTTAATGTGTGAAAGTTACATATTTCCAAATAATATTTTTGAATTTCGCGCGCTGCCTTTTCAACGGAATGTTGTGGGTGTTCCGCTAGCGGAACCCCTGGGCTGGAAAGGTTAACTGTAGAAGAAGTCTCTTCAGTTTCAGCATCCAGGCAACTGCTTTCTTCAAGCTGTTCCATGTTGAATAGTACTCAGTTTGCTGGTCGGACTCTTTTCATCCACACTTGTACTGTTAACGATGATGTCCTTTCTCAACTCTGGATCATCCGGAGGGATGAAGCCAAGCTCCTCGGGGTCTTTCCGCCATTGCGTTTCTGCTTTCTTCAGGAATTCTGGACCTTTGAGCCATCTCTTTGAGTTCAGGAAAGTTTCAGCATGTAACCATCGAGGCGTCGTCGGCTGGGCTGTGTTGGGAGTTCAAATACCTCCACTGTTTTGCTTTCGACAGGTCACGGATCACAGAAACCCTATTAGCCACAAAGGTATGGAATCTCTTGGTATCGTTGCGGATGTATTTTAGCACAGACTGGCTGTCTTTCCAGAAAGTTGACTCCTCAAGTTCAGTCTGGAGCTCCAACCTTAACATCCTGTCCACTCGCACCTCCAATGTTGCTGCATCAAGTTCCAGTCTGGGGATCGTCATCTGCTTGATGTGGAGTCACTCTTGATTTCCCCAGTATGATTGGGATGTGGACCTTTTCCATACTGTTTGTGAACCTAAGGTACCCTTGCCGTGCCATAACCTTGTTCACCTGCATCACCGAAGTGATGCACCTGTCCGGTCTTGACTTGACCAAAGTTCTCAGGCATCATACACCTGTCAATCTGGAATCTGGACAGCTGGTCCAGCTCAGAGCCATTTATTCCATGAAACAGAGTGTTCTTTGGGGATGACTTCGGCCCTTCCACACTTTAGCCTGCAGAGTTCTTGAAGAATTTGCTTTGCCTTTAATATGAATGGGGCGAGGAAACCTAATGGATCATAAACAGAGCTGACAGTTGAGAGAATACCTCTTCTTGTAAGGGGTCTGTTCTTGATAGTGACTCGGAAGGTAACCGCATCACTTTCAAATGTTCCATCGGATTCCAAGTGCTTTTTCAACAGGCAGCTTTTCTCTGTCCAGGTCCAGTTGTTTTATCTGCTTGGCTGTGTGTTCATCAGGGATAGAAGCCAGCACAGCGCGACTGTTGCTGACTCACTTGATCAACTTGAACCCACCCGGAGAGCACACATCTGAGGGTTTTCTGTGAGAGCTGTGGCTTGTTCTTCTGTGGCCACTGATTTGAGGCAGTCATCAACATAGAAGTTTGACTTGACTGTTTGATTCACATCTTCATCGTACTTCTCACAGTTGTCTTCTGCAATCTTTCACAGCGCAAAGTTTGCATAACTTGGAGAGGATATAGCACCCAAAAGATACCGTCATTCTGGCCACCGTAGGAATCACAGGAAGTCTAAGTCATCTTCATGGACATGTACTTGATGGAACATTCCTTCGATGTCGGACATCATGGCAATGTGCTCTTGCAGAAATCTTAGCAAGACTCCTAAGAGCGTGTTTGCCAGGTCAGGGCCTTGAAGGAGTTCCCTGTTGAGAGATGTGCCTTTATATGATGAACAGTCCAACACCACTCGTGTTGTTCCTTTGTTCTTATGGTGAACGCCATGGTGTGGTATGTACCATACCTTGCCTTTCTCTCTGAGGAGCTGTTCTTATGGTGAACGCCATGGTGTGGTATGTACCATACCTTGCCTTTCTCTCTGAGGAGCTGTTCTTATGGTGAACGCCATGGTGTGGTATGTACCGTACCTTGCCTTTCTCTCTGAAGAGCTGTTCTTATGGTGAACGCCATGGTGTGGTATGTACCATACCTTGCCTTTCTCTCTGAGGAGCTGTTCTTGTGGTACCTTCTCAAGAATGAAGAAACACATAGATTAACACAGACTGGCTTCTATTTACTAGCTTTACTTGAATTGGCACAATTGCACCATCTGTACCGACCTCGGTATCTTCACCAGTTTCCAGTGAAACAAGAGCACTGCTGACAGTCTCCTCCCACTTTACTGCTACACCACTCATATCCTCCTTCAGAGGTCTACTTCTCTCTCTTCCTTCAATGTGCAGGATAGTGGGGTGCTTTCTTTGACAGCTCTGACAGGTCATCTTTCTTTTCATTCTTTGCATTCCTCTCAACAGAGAGGCCAAAACAAAGACCTCTTGATCTTAGAAACTCAACCTTGGATTTGTGTGGCTGTACCTTCACCTGTTGGCAGTCGACCAATAAATGTTCAACAACACAAAATACACATGATACTGGGAGCATCAGAAGGGCGGGAGCATCAGAAGGGCAGGTGTCTGGTCTATTTACTACTGGAAGCATCAGAAGGGCAGGTGTCTGGTCTCTTTACTACTGGGAGCATCAGAAGGGCAGGTGTCTGGTCTCTTTACTACTGGGAGCATCAGAAGGGCAGGCGTCTGGTCTCTTTACTTTGAATGTTTGTTCTTTTAGAGGTTTTTCACAGTCGCAATCTGACACTTCATCTACTGCAGTGGCAAAGCTGCTTCCCCTACTCTCGGCCTTGAGCTGCTGTTTAGAGTCTGCTGCTGTTTTTTTATTTATTTTAAAAGCCTTTTGTTGGACAGGGGATGTTGAATATCTCCATACAACAGATCCTGCAATATTTTGGCATGTGAGGGAAGATTTAGCTCTTCCATGTTCTGTAGGTCTTGCATAGCGTTACAGCAACCTCGAAGATAGAGTGCATAGCCACCAGTCCCTTTCCATCATCCGGTTTGATGTATGCAGTGGTGACTTTGATTTCATTGACAAAGTGTTCCTTTAACAACCTCTTAGCCTCCGCGTTGCCTCTTCTGGCTTCCATATGCAGACAACTACGGACCAGATCCTTGGGCTGACCAAAGGTGTACTGTTCCAGGTAATAGAGCCTATCCTGGTGACTGCTGACCAGAGGTGTACTGTTCCAGGTAATAGAGCCTATCCTGGTGGCTGCTGTCCAGAGGTGTACTGTTCCAGGTAATAGAGCCTATCCTGGTGACTGCTGACCAGAGGTGTACTGTTCCAGGTAATAGAGCCTATCCTGGTGGCTGCTGACCAGAGGTGTACTGTTCCAGGTAATAGAGCCTATCCTGGTGACTGCTGACCAGAGGTGTACTGTTCCAGGTAACAGAGCCTATCCTGGTGACTGCTGACCAGAGGTGTACTGTTCCAGGTAATAGAGCCTATCCTGGTGACTGCTGACCAGAGGTGTACTGTTCCAGGTAATAGAGCCTATCCTGGTGACTGCTGACCAGAGGTGTACTGTTCCAGGTAATAGAGCCTATCCTGGTGGCTGCTGACCAGAGGTGTACTGTTCCAGGTAATAGAGCCTATCCTGGTGACTGCTGACCAGAGGTGTACTGTTCCAGGTAATAGAGCCTATCCTGACCAGAGGTGTACTGTTCCAGGTAATAGAGCCTATCCTGGTGACTGCTGACCAGAGGTGTACTGTTCCAGGTAATAGAGCCTATCCTGGTGACTGCTGACCAGAGGTGTACTGTTCCAGGTAATAGAGTCTATCCTGGTGACTGCTGACCAGAGGCGTACTGTTCCAGGTAATAGAGCCTATTCTGGTGACTGCTGACCAGAGGTGTACTGTTCCAGGTAATAGAGCCTATCCTGGTGACTGCTGACCAGAGGTGTACTGTTCCAGGTAATAGAGCCTATCCTGGTGACTGCTGTCCAGAGGTGTACTGTTCCAGGTAATAGAGCCTATCCTGGTGACTGCTGACCAGAGGTGTACTGTTCCAGGTAATAGAGCCTATCCTGGTGACTGCTGACCAGAGGTGTACTGTTCCAGGTAATAGAGCCTATCCTGGTGACTGCTGACCAGAGGTGTACTGTTCCAGGTAATAGAGCCTATCCTGGTGGCTGCTGACCAGAGGTGTACTGTTCCAGGTAATAGAGCCTATCCTGGTGACTGCTGACCAGAGGTGTACTGTTCCAGGTAATAGAGCCTATCCTGGATACTGCTGACCAGAGGTGTACTGTTCCAGGTAATAGAGCCTATCCTGGTGACTGCTGACCAGAGGTGTACTGTTCCAGGTGATAGAGCCTATCCTGGTGACTGCTGACCAGAGGCGTACTGTTCCAGGTAATAGAGCCTATTCTGGTGACTGCTGACCAGAGGTGTACTGTTCCAGGTAATAGAGCCTATCCTGGTGACTGCTGACCAAAGGTGTACTGTTCCAGGTAATAGAGCCTATCCTGGTGACTGCTGTCCAGAGGTGTACTGTTCCAGGTAATAGAGCCTATCCTGGTGACTGCTGACCAGAGGTGTACTGTTCCAGGTAATAGAGCCTATCCTGGTGACTGCTGACCAGAGGTGTACTGTTCCAGGTAATAGAGCCTATCCTGGTGACTGCTGACCAGAGGTGTACTGTTCCAGGTAATAGAGCCTATCCTGGTGGCTGCTGACCAGAGGTGTACTGTTCCAGGTAATAGAGCCTATCCTGGTGACTGCTGACCAGAGGTGTACTGTTCCAGGTAATAGAGCCTATCCTGGATACTGCTGACCAGAGGTGTACTGTTCCAGGTAATAGAGCCTATCCTGGTGACTGCTGACCAGAGGTGTACTGTTCCAGGTGATAGAGCCTATCCTGGTGACTACTGACCAGAGGTGTACTGTTCCAGGTAATAGAGCCTATCCTGGTGACTGCTGACCAGAGGTGTACTGTTCCAGCTAATAGAGCCTATCTTGGTGACTGCTGACCAGAGGTGTACTATTCCAGGTAATAGAGCCTATCCTGGTGGCTGCTGGTCTTCTCTTCTATGCCATGCTCAAATGCACGCATGAATGACCTGAAGTTTAGAGGATCACCGTCATACATAGTTATCTCCCTAACAGGGAGTGTGGCCTGTTTGTGCTGTAGTACAAGGAGGTCAGCAATTTCATTCTGCCTCTGCATGACAGTAGAGGTTATCATGGCTGGTATTATGGCTGATACCCATAGTGTTGATTCTGTGTTGATTGCTAGACCTTGCTGTTGACTGCTGAGGGGTGTGGTTTATGACTGTTTTCTGCATAGGCAAACTCAACAGGTGATGGTTCAGGTTCCTCATAGACCTCAGGTTCCTAGTTCTCAAAATAGGACTTCATTCCATCTTGTTGGCTTAGTAAGTGGGCTGCCACAGCATGGGATTGAGAAGTTGACTCAACACTCTCCAGGACCTTCAGTCTGGTATTATATGCTGCTATGTCCGTTTCCAGTTCCATTTTTTCCATTCTAACATTCAGTTGAGCTTTCTCCAGTTCCAATGCATGCTTGTCCTGTAATGATGCTTGGCGAGCGAGTAGAGCTGCTCGTTCTGCCTCAGCGTTCAGGCGTGCAGAGGACACTGAGGATGATGCAGCCTTAGAATACTTTCTTTTACTTGATATTTTTGACACATTGGAAATGTTGTCATGTGGTTGAATGAGCGTTTGTGGCTCAACTTCAGCATTTTTCCATATTTCCACCTCTTTCAGGAAATGTTCATAAGTCCTCATTCTTGGTTGATAATAGTTAATGCTCTTATTTTCCTGTTCCTCCTCTGTGACCAGCTCTAGTACAGATTCATGAGCATTCTGAAAGTCATTTTCCTGTTCCTCCTCTGTGACCAGCTCTAGTACAGATTCATGAGTATTCTGAAAGTAATTTTCCTGTTCCTCCTCTGTGACTAGCTCTAGTACAGATTCATGAGCATTCTGAAAGTCATTTTCCTGTTCCTCCTCTGTGACTAGCTCTAGTACAGATTCATGAGCATTCTGAAAGTCATTGAGAACAGCATCAAAAGCTTCAAGACCCTCATTCACAGCTTCAATATTTCCTCCATCAACTAGAAGGACTTTTATTTAATTAATTGTGTGTGTACACTCTCCAAGTTGGCCTTTCCGGGCTGGGTAGGGTGAATTTCAAATGCTCCTCTGTCCTCTCCAGTGGGGTCTTATTTGGGATTTCATCTTCCATCATTCACTTTTAATTTACGAGGACACAGTTGAAGATTTGATTGTTAAACGCAATGTCCCTTTAGACCTCCATTAATGCTTTAAAGACACAGTCATCCATTTCAGCATATTGACCCATTTAGCATTGAACATGTGGAAGTTCGGCATTTTAAACACACAGTATCTTTAGATCCTTTAGTTGTGTTACATTGTTGCATTGTATTTCCACATTATACCTAATAATAGACATCTGACTAGGCTACATTTGTCACGGCTGTTGAAAGAACTGGACCAAGGTGCAGCGTGGTGAGCGTACATATTCCTTTTTATTTTGGATGACGCAGACAAAAACAATAAACAATACAAAAACAAGCTTAAGGCTATATTGCCAACAAACAAAGACAACTTCCCACACAGAAAGGAGGGAAAAGGGCTACCTAAGTATGGTTCCCTATCAGAGACAACGATAGACAGCTGTCCCTGATTGAGAACCATACCCGGCCAAAACATAGAAACACAAAATCATAGAAAACGAAACCTAGAATGCCCACCCCAAATCACACCCTGACCAAACCAAATAGAGACATTAAAAGGCTCTCTAAGGTCAGGGCGTGACAACATTGTTGCATTGTAATTCCACATTATAACTAATAATAGACATAAGACTAGGCTACATTGTTGCATTGTATTTCCACATTATCTCTAATAATAGACATCTGACTAGGCTACATTGATGCATTGTAATTCCACATTATAACTAATAATAGACATCTGACTAGGCTACATTGATGCAGAGGATCTCAGTGTTTCCCAAACTCAAACTTCTTCATTGTTTTCACAGCGCTGTGTTTTGATTTCCATTCCCAAGTTTATCAAACATTCCAATTATAAGCACATTTGCGCTTCCATAATATACTTGATCAAACTATGGCATAAGGGGACGACAAGCGGACAAGAGGCAATCCGTAATTTCGATGAAGACAAAAATGAGCGAGCTAGGACGGACGTAGTCAATATATAAAATGGCGCCGATAGAGAGCCGTGCTTCTAGCCCCGAGGAAACTTTGCAGTGTTATTTCTTACATTGTTAGCCCAGACATTTTAGTGTGTTATTACATACAGTGAGGGGGGGGCACTACATTCAGCCAGCTCCCTGTTCCAGCTATAGAGAGAAATAGTAACGGCATATTTTTCTAGGTACTAACTCCGCCATGATTCGTTCGACAGCCTATGGGGTAATGAATGGCGTTTTTGTATTTTTTTTTTTATTATCGCTGAAAATGAGTTATTTGGTAAATACAGGCTGAGGAAATGTTATACACTTTGTTCTATGAGATAATCTTCATCAGCTAACGTCACATTTTGTGATTTCTTTAAGCATTTCTGCACATAAAGCACATAAAGGCTTCATAATTGATAAAGGTCATGTTAAATGGCTGATATTTTCTCATAGAAGGAAACCAGATCTCCTCAGTCCGTCTTAACTTCAGACATTATTTTGGGTGTTTTGTCATATTTCTACCATTATTACATTTACATTTTAGTAATTTAGCAGACGCTCTGGTAATATTTTACTAAATACATATACTGGGACATCTTTTAACACTTTCCTCACAGTAACACACATGTTCAGTCTTTATTAGTCTTATTAAACCAATTATTTATTCATTTCTGCCCTGAGAAATATATTCA